>NW_015386133.1:139524-144275 GCF_001527695.2 Protobothrops mucrosquamatus
AACAACTTTTAAAGCGCTCCATGGCAATGGACCTAGGTATTTGCAAGACCGCCTCCTACCAAACACCTCCCTTCGACCAGTCCGCTCCCACAGAGAGGGCCTCCTTAGAGTGCCGTCGGCCAGACAATGCTGGCTGGCGACCCCCAGGGGGAGAGCCTTCTCTGTGGCAGCTCCTGCCCTCTGGAATGACCTACCCCCCAACCTACGTACAGTTGCGGACCTGCGCCTTTTTCGCCGAGCCCTGAAGGCCCATCTATTCCGTGCGGCCGGCCTGGCGTAGTTTGGATTGTGTTTCAGTGGGGGGTTTTGTATGGGTGTGTTTTTAGAACAGGCCTATTATTCAATCCGATTTTAAAACAGAAATTATTTATTTATTCGTGGTTTTTAGTATCGCCTGTTCACTGCCCTGAGTCCCGCAAGGGAGATAGGGCGGTATATATAAATTTAATAAATAAATAAATAAATAAAATCTGAGTGGGTTTCTACAAATTAAATTTTGTAATAAAAGTTCTCTCAAATTAGGCTTGGCTCCTAGTGATATTTCTGCAACTTTCTTGGCAGTAATACAGAATTGCCATTAGTTTCCTTTAATGTGTTTTCCCCCCAAGTTCCTAATCTAGCCAATGAACCTGGAATTCACTGGTTATCTCTCATAAAGCACATAACAGGCACATCCTTGCTAAGTTCCCCATTCTGGACAAATTCAGCCAGATGTTGTAGCTAAATAATGAGTTTAGGATTTTCTGATGTACCTACATGTTGTTTTTAAATTCTTTCCTAAATGTTTATTCCCCATTCACCTAAACTGATTCATTTGCTTCTCCTCTCTCCACCGCTGTTTTATTCCTCCATCATGCAGATTTTGAAAGACAATGGACAACAAACCACAACTCCATCTTTTTTATCTAACTCAGCGGCTTTGAATCTTTTCTCCAGCATTAACGATGGCAGTGGTTTTGCAAGTGTGGAGCAAGTTGTCTCCATCTGGGCCTGGGAAGGGGTTGAAAACTGCAAAGAGATTTTTAAGGTATCTGTGTACCTGTTCTTTGGTGATTTTCCTGGGAATTCTTAGCATGATGTTTTTCATAATAAGGGATTTAAAATGTTGATAAGAAAAATGGGTGTAAATATGATTGGGACTGAGTGTATCTGCCATTGACCGGACATGGAAAGAAAGGAAGGCTAAGCCACTCAGTCTGACTGATGAATTTGCGAAGGTCCCTTGACTTTCCTTATGGGGAACAGGCAGGGAAGATCACAAACAATGTTCTCATGATTGCAGGACACTGCAACCATTATACATTCAAGCCAGTTCCCAGATCACAATCATGTAACCCCAGTAGTACTAGGATAGCCAGAACTTTGAGAACTGGTCATAAATATCACTTGTTCAGCAATGTTGTAATTTGGAGCGGTCATTGAACTAATGGTAATTAACTGAGGACTATCTGAATATGAATTAAGATAGAATCTTATGCAAGGTTAAACTAGTATGAAAGTCATTTAATTTTGGTACCTCCAGAAATTCACGGAATACAGGTAGTCCTCAACTTACGACCACAATTGAGCCCAAAGTTTCTGTTGCTAAGTGAGAGTTGTTAAGTGAATTTTGTCCCATTTTTCAACCATTCTTGCTACAGTTGTTAAATGAATAACTGTTAGTAACATGGTGGTTAAGTGAATCTGGCTTCCCCATTGACTTTGCTAGACAGAATGTTGCAAAAGGGGATCACATGACCCCAGGACACTGCAACCATCGTAAAAATGAGTCAGTTGCCAAGCACCTGAGTTTTAATTATGTGACCATCAGGATGCTGCAGTGGTTGAAAGTGTGAAAAATGGTCATAAGCACTTTTTGCAGAGCCGTTGTAACTTCAAATGGTCACTAAATGAACTGTTGTAAGTTGAGGACTACCTCTAATCCCTTTCTTACTTTCTCTGCTCATGTTCATACAAGCTCATTTGTTTAACTCATTTGCCATCAATTTCCTATCATAATCATTATGTTTTTAATAATTTTACCTCAAACATAATAGTTTTATATCAAATCTGCAAATCTACAAAGTGTTTTTTTTCTGACAACAGAGCTTTAACAGTTTGCACTTCTTACTGTCCTTTAGTCTTGTTTAATATCTTTCCTGGTCTTAATTAGTTCATCCATTCTTCCTTGAATCTTTAATCCATTCCCTTAACTAAATAGTCCAATGACTATTACCCTTTAATATTTATTTAATGCCAACATTCTAATGCTATATTAATAATAATTTAAGGGGTTGCTGACTCTTAGGATTTAGTTTCTCTTGATTTTTCAGACTTTGTCTTTTTATAGAGTCTTGATTTTAATGTGGAGGAACGAGTAAACCTTCTAGAGCTCTCTATGATCCTTGATGATGAATTAATTGCTTCCAAGAATGGACTTCAGCAGGCAGCTGTTGCCTCTTATAAGCATGAACTTCATCATCTACAGTAAGTAGTTTTTGCTTTGGCTTTTGAGAATAATGGTGTTAGTATGTGCGTAGAAATTTCAGAATCGTCATTGTAGACTGCCTATTTTTTTAATTGTTGTTTGCATCAAGACCACATCTGTATGTACAAATGCACAGTGCTGTTACGTGAGATAGCTGTTCAGCTAAATAGTTTCACATGTCACCAGTTGCAGATAGAGATTATACTGTATATGTTAGATTTATACTTATACTTATGTCTGCAGAGTTATGATATCTTAACAGAATCAGCGCAAATGGAATTTGGAGAAGTTGTAAATAGCACATTTTCTTTCTTTTTAGAACACAACTGGAACGGATTTTCAGTGAGAGAAATAAAGCAAGAGCTGATCTGGAAAAGACTAAAAAGAGAAATTGGCAGCTTTTTAAGGAAGTAGATGATAATCATAGTGCTCTGGAGCATCACAATGAGAGTAAACTCAGGTGATTATTGTCAAAAGAAAAATAATTACTATACTATATACAGTTATACAAATAAAAATACTAAGATTCTTATTATAGACAGTCATGATAAAAATGATGATTCTATGATTCTCCAAAGAAGAGTTGGTTTGCTGTATTTCTATCAAGGCAGTCTTTCTTCCATACCTATCCCCTTTCTAAGTAGTATTTATGGTACTTAATTATTTTCTCCAAATTCTAATATTCATTATCATTGTTATTTAATTTGAATTATATTTTATTCCTGTTTAAATTATTTCATAAAGTACTTATTTATACAATATGACAAAGTATAAATATATATGCATAAATATTTTATAAGATATCTAATTCTTATAAGAAAAGAAATCACAAAATGACAAAATGGCAAAATAAATCAATTATATCAACAGAATTTGATCTAATCATCCCAAAATCCAAGTTCTTGTTTGAATAATTTTTAAAAGTATTATCATTTTTTTTAAGAAAAAAAAGCCCTGATCTGATTTCTAACCTATGGTGGCAAAGGGAGCGTAGGTTATGACTGATAAATAAAAATATTAAAATAATTTCTTTTATTTTGAAGTGTGATATATATATTTGCAAAATGTGTTTCAGTTTAATACTTAAATCTGAGATCATAAACGGGCTTGCTATTCTCAGCTGTGATTTTCCTGTATTACAGAGCTCTTGAGCGAGATTTCAAAGGGAAACTAATGGCAATAAAATCTGAAGTCAAGATGGAACAGGAATTGCTCATGCAACAAATGCACCATCAGAGAACCAGGTTAGAAGCAGATTTCAGGTACCTTCAAGAGGAGGACTGTATCCTAAGGAAGAAGCTGACTTTGATGATCAAGGTAAGGGGTTGGGCTGTTGTCTTATGCTCAGAACAGCTAAACCATAGTACTAAGATTGAAGATTCTTGACCACAAGTAAAATATCACATTTAAGAAGGTTGAATTCCAAGGCTCAGAAATTAAACAGCTTGAGTCTATGTCCATTTTCTTTCAAGGTGTACAATTAGGCCCACTGTTAATGGTAAGGAAAAAAAACAAGATATAAGAGTAAACTATACTTCTTTCCCTATACAATGCAAATCTTACCAGCTTCAACTTCTGAAGTTTCACCATATGTAGGTTCACAGCCATGAGACAAATGTTGATCTGTTTTTTTGATTGACTGAAAGCTGGGCTTGTTCAGGAATGGAATTCTACATCCATTAAGGCTGCAAAATTGCAGCATATGCACAGTGTAGATGTGATGGGGAAAAAACCAAGTCCCCCTGACTCATTTACTCAGTTTTTCATTGTACAGGCTCTCTAATTACGCAAAAGTACATATAGTTTGCACTTAACCATTCAAAGTTACAACAGACTAAAAAAAAGTTACTTACAATCTATCCTCAAAGTTAAGGCTGCCATACCACCCTCAAGTCACCTAATTGCATTTTGGACACTTGGCAGTTGTCTCACATTTATTACCAATTAGTGTCCATGATCATGTGACTATGATTTCTAGCAGAAAACATAAAAAACATTGAATATGCTGGATTTGCTTAACAACCACGTGGTTCAACAACAAAGCAGTGATTTGTTTTACAATTGTAAAAATGGTCATAAAATCAAGTCAGGTTATATGGTGACCCATTGAACAACCACAACAACTTAATGATTCTGGGCCAAATTGTGATTGTTAAGCAAGGACTACCTGTAGCAGGTCAAATACGGAGATGTTAGCTTGTTTTTCCTTCGTTCCAGTTCAGGTATGGTAGATCATTGTTGCACAGAGGAGCATTCAAACATGCAACACTTTTTCTGCTTTGTA
>NW_015386133.1:144312-170003 GCF_001527695.2 Protobothrops mucrosquamatus
TTGGTTTGGAACATAGATTTTCCTATATTTAGTGTGCTGCTGCTTTCTTGCTGAAGAGTTGCAAAATTTACCTTGACATCATGGATTTTATCTTTCTATCATTTTCTTTCTTGTGAATGTATTTTTAAAGGAAAATAGTCGCTTACAGAATGAAGTTGCTGAAGTGGTTCAAAAACTGAGTGAATCTGAAAATCAAGTTCTGAAACTTCAAAGAGATCTTAATTTTATTTTGAAAGACAAGGTAATTCCACATTGATGAAAAGGGATTTTTTTTTGCTTTTTCTAATCTAAGCCCATTTGACTCATGTGAAAAATCGAGTGAGTTGGAGTCTTGTATGTATAGCCTTGTAGCTATAGTATCTCCTATATAAACATTCACTTTTTTGTTTGTCATCATGAAGAATTTTAATTTTTTTCAGTCTTTTGGCTGAAAAATGCTGCCTTAAAATGGTTTAGGTCTTCTTAAAATGTTTTTTAATAATTTCTTTTAAATAGTTATTCTGAATATGGTTACATATGTATTTATATAAAGCAATCTCTTACTTTTCAGGTAAACATTGGTAAAATGTCTGTAAGGACAATAAAAAGACAAAAATATTTAAAAAGCCCCTCCGGTATAATGATTTGTGTACAAGTTTGACCTGCTTCTCAACAAAACCTCTGCTGTAACTTTGGTACATTAGATCTGATTTTACTCTATGCTGCCCAGAGTTATTTTGTACACTTGGATAGTATTATAAATGAAATAAATTAAAAATAAAATGTAGCTCAAGGTGTTTTTAGAGCTAACTTCAAAGGTTTTCTTTCCATTTTTGGAACAATCTACTTTTAAAAAAAATCTTATTTGCTTCAGGTGGGATTACTGGATCCATACAGTACAGAGCTATTTGATCAAGAAGCACGCTTTGCTGAAATCATTCAGGAGTATGAACTGCAATGTCGGGTAAGTGGTTTATTTTTAACCTTATAAATATGCATTGAGGAAGGCCAGAAATGAGGTGAGCAGGAAGGAAATTGTCCATATTTCACAACTTTGTCCCTCTTCCCTTTACTAACGACTGATTGGAACCGTTTTGCTAATCATTTACTATTGAATTTTAATAAATCTATTGTACAATAATATAAAACTAATGTTCCTGCCTATTGAAATAATCCACCTGAATCATGATAAGATTAAGAGATTAAGATAACCTTTATTGTCATTTTTTTTACTGTGGGCACAACGGCGCACATCAAAAATGAAATTTAGTTTAGATCCTAATAGTTTGTTCTCAGATTTTTAGGCACCAAAAGAACCGTAGGATTCTTGACTTTCAGAAAGGAAAGCTGTGTTTTCTCCCAATGATTTGTGGGTGCTCTTAGATTGCCCACAGAATCTTAAAAGTGGACCGTCTTAATCTAGATATAAAACCACTTAATGCCAAGAAGATTGTTCCATGCAGTCTGCTAGGTAAATTGTTTTTTTTCAGCCTAGGTCTCTTACCATGTGTACTTTTTCAGTCACTGAAAGGATCCACGCTTAGAGTGCTATTAGTACTTGGTACCTGGGAGGTAGTTATCTGTCCCAGAACTTTCTTGGTTGTAGAACCCATTTTATGGAATTCTTACTGATGACTGATTATCATCAGTCACATTTAATACTGTAGCTGCTAGGATGCACCTTTTATTCAGCCCTTGGATACTGCTGATACTTTTTATTATTGTTATTGTATAATATGTTTGTGTTGGATCTCATATTTTCTTTATTAACATCTATTTTAAGTGTATAAACAGCAGTGTAATTTTTTTCAATGAAGAACAATATATACAGTAACTGCAAAAACTCAGTTTTGAAATAGGAACAAAGAAAGCTGTCTTATATCAGGTGATACTGTTTGTTCAGCTAGCCAACCTGAAAAAAATATTTACCCATTGAGCATTCAAATAATTTTCTTGGTATGTAAACTTTATAAAAAGATTTCTTATTAAGGCATCTTTAGTAAGATAGAAAAAGAATAGACTAGGTTATAAATTTTAGTTATATTGGTGCTATGTGCACCAATCCCTATTAATAATGACAACAATAATAATCAGTTTTGGCACTTCTTGGCCAATAGGCCACAATTCCAACCAAAGCTTGGTTTTGCTAAATAATGATGCCACTGTTCAGGCCAAGCTAATATTTAATATGGAGGCTACCTTGAAAATTAACATAATATTAACCTACCTTCTACCCATATACAGTGAGGTACTATATATGCAATATACTGCTGCACTTAGGATACAAAACAGCAAAATAGCTGTATGGAACAGTATAATTTTGCCCACTTTGTTATATGAAAATGAGAGTGGAAAACATAAAAGTAGATTTTATGGAGTAGGAATGGATTATTCAAAACATTTGTATGATATGAGGACATGGGGTCAAGAATAAACGGGTGCCAAATGAATGTAGATTAAATCAGTAACCCATACAAAAGAATCTTTTGAGATGTTGTGATGATAGAGAACGAAGAAAGATCACACCTCAGATGAGTGAGGAAGGAAGAGTTGAGGGGAAGAAGTCTTGAGAAAGCTGTGGTATAGGAATGTAGCAAAGATACAGGAGATTAAGATAAATGTTGCACATGTCAGTATCTTTTGGATACAAGACAATTTAGGCTCTATATATATCACTTGGAGGTTCCTTGGATGAAAGAATGAATAATAAATGATGTCCCAAAGGTGCTTTTTCAAAAGGCAACTGGACTTTGTTTTTCCTTGAAGCAAAATGTTCAGTTGCCTTTTGAAAAATCATCTTTGGGACAACCATGACCTGGATGACTGAGAATCTCCATAGACCAGTGGTGGCGAACCTATGGCACGCGTGACAGAGGTGGCACTCAGAGCCCTCTCTGTTGACACGCGCACCACCACCGCCAGCAGCAGGTCCATCAGGCCGCCGCCGCCGCCTGGAGCAGGAGCCCCACCCAGCACAAAGGAGGCAAAGTGGCCGACTAGCAAGCTCTAGTAGAGGTGGTAGAGCAGAGGTCACCAACCATTGTCAATTGGTGGACTGGAAGAAAAGGGAGGGGGAAGCATTTTACATGCATGCATGTGCGCACGGGGCTATAAGCACGCACACGCTGCAAATGGGGCGGGGCTAGTGCCTGCATGATACTCACAAGCCCTGCCCCGTTCTTATGTGGTGCAGAGCCTTGCACCTGTACACTGCGACGTGGCGATAGCCGTTTTTGCGCCTTGCAGCACAGGCCCATTTTTGCGCCCCCGGTTTTTGCGTGCCAGAGGCAGCACTCAGAGGCACCTCCCTGCTCCCCCTGAGGGCACCACAATGCTGATGCAGCCCTGGCACTTTGCAATAAATAAGTGAGTTTTGGGTTGCGGTTTGGGCACTCGGTCTCTAAAAGATTCGCCATCACTGCCATAGACGATACATGACGTGGTTGAAATCAGAAAATGTGTAAATGCCCTGATACCTAAAGATTTGCAACTCTCCAATTTTAAAAGCTGAAAAGCTCTAATAACATATCAGCTGCTACATAAAAAAACATATTTCATTACAACAGTGATTAAGAACACTGTGCCTAGTTGTTTGATGTATATCTGGAAATATTCTATTACTGTTATTTTCATTCCTCTGCTTTTTGCTGGAAAGAAACCATAATGATCCATTGGTAAGTGGCAGGCTGATGGAGAGTTCTATAAAAAGAACCCTGTGTATTATTTCATGCATTCCATCATCCACTCAATTCCCTTCCCTTTTTTTGTTTCCCCATACATTCAATTTGGTGCTGCCTACCTAATCACAGAGGGTGAAGGTGAGCATTGCATTTCCAAGTGTGCTCATGTTCTGTGTTTGTAATGAATATGCCTTTCATTCTGACAGTGTTATGATAACCTTGAAAACTTTGCCATTTTTTAAAGAGTTGTGTATATCATAAGTACCTTATGATATATATACACAACAATTGAATACTCTTTGTATTAAACGTAATCAGCTTAACATTCAGAAATTCCAGCTATATGTCCCTTGCTATCTAAGGAAATAACCAATTATTTCTAGCAAGTTCAGACTCCTCTGAGAATTAATTCGGTTTGATATTTGAATATGTGTTTTCGGTTCAACAGCTGTACTATAATGCTAGTGCTTGCCAATATGGGGGCAGATTTTAAATAGAAACAAATGTTTATTTTGCTAAAAAAAGAAAAAAAGGAAGCTAAAGATCTTGTGCATGGGATTTTCAGTTTCTTAAGATTTTTTTTTTTGTAAATGAAATTGCTGTCTCTGGTCTTGCATTGATCTAACATCTGTCTGATTATGTGTGCATTATGTAGTTTAGTTTCATTTAAAGGATTGTTAAAAATAAATATGGGAAATAATAGTATCATTTCATAACAATGTTCACACATTATAGGAAGTCCTCGATTTAAAACAGTTCACTTAGTGACTGTTCAAAGTTACAATGGCACTGAAAAAAGTGACTTATGACTTATTTTTCACGTTTATGGCCGTCGTAGCATCCCCATGGTCATGTGATCAAAATTCAGACACTTGGCAGTTGACTCACATTTATGACGGCTGCAATGTCCCGGAGTCACGTGATCACTTTTTGCCACCTTCTGACAAGCAAAGTCAATGGGGAAGCCAGATTCACTTAACAACTGTGTCACTAACTTTACAGCTGAAATGATTCCCTTAACAACTGTGACAAGAAAGATCGTAAAATGGGGCAAAATTCACTTAGTAACTGTTTCACTTAGCAAAATAAATTTGGGGCTCAATTATGGTCGCAAGTCCAGGACTACCTACATTTCTAAACAAATATGATTACACCAAGACAGTTCCACAAGTGGGATAGCATTACATTCCGTGTTAAATAAAAAGGATTCCCTGTGCTCTTCTTGCATGAATGTGCAAATTTTTAGGAGAATTTTGGTATAAAATGGGCTTTTGAATTTAGAAGAAAATTCTTTGGGCTCAGTTCAGTATTTTCATTGCACAAGGAATCTTTGTTCTTCATGTAGGGAAATGGTTTTTTTACACACAGAATAGAATCTTTAGAAGCTAGCAAATGTGCTTTGACCTGTACCTACTGGCAGACTCCTAAGTTTTGTGTGCTTTGGTATCAGGCCCAAAGACCAAGAAACACATGCAGAGTTACTTCTAAGCAGTTTCCTTTATTGTTCCTCACATAGTAAAAAATATTGCTAAACTAAAGCAAACCACTTAAAAAATATACTCTGAGAAACCTCAAGGGAGGCGCTAACTTGACCCTCTTTCTCTCAATCAAACTATCTAAACTTGGCTGTCTCTTGTTCCTTTGGAATGCAGCCCCTCCCGCCTGGGAATTCAGACTACATTCCACCATATCTGGTCAGAATATTAGTTCTCAAAGGGAAGTCCTTATTTATACCAATGGGACTCTTAGATCTTCACCTCTGTGTGTAGGTTAGACTAAGTTAGAATGGCAAGATGTTTCCATGGGTTCCTCCTCCATATTTATATACTTAATCATATACACAATAAATACACATTACTGTAAAAAGCAATCACAACCTTTTTCTAAGTAAAACTAATGTTCATGTACACAGTTACATTAAAAGGACCACTGAAAAGTGACAGACTTTTTTTTTAGGCTGCTTTGAGATGCTTTACATTTTTGTCAGCCCTGTTGAAGCTTGTTCTTATTCCTCAAGAGACTGAGCAAGAGTTGTGTTTGTAGCACCGAAAAACTGACCATCAGCAAAGCTCCCTTTAGACTTTCAACCTCTATCTTGTATCTTCCAGGTCTTCTTCAGGTTTGTTCCCAGATTCATTTTAAAGAATATTTTAAAGCTGGCTCAATAAACCAGGCTTCTCCAAGATTAGATTAAAAGATAAGCGAGGATGCAGATTGCAGAACTGTAACCTAAAACACAGATTCTGACTAAATTGATTGAATGTGTAATAGTTAATAATAAAGACATAGGAGCGGGGCTAACATCTGGAATAATTCATTCATAGTAGAGGAAGGTGCCTTTTTGACAGGACAAAGAAAACATGCCTATTATACATATAATAAACCAAACTAGAATTTTGTTTGGCTATGAAAGATTTAGTTTACAGCAGAGTTCTCCAACCTTTCCAGCTTTGCGAATCGGGGGGGGGGAGGGGATGGTTCTGCGCAACTAGCTGGTGCACCTGTGCAGCTCCATTTGCAAAAGTGGTGGGCATTACCCCGGCCCTGTTCCAAATGGCTGAAGGCCCGATAGTGCGCTGCAGCTCGGGGGTTGGGGAACCAGGGATGGCTGTGGCTCTGAGAGTTTTTAGTTCTGCAGCCCCCAATGCCCTTCTTAAACATGATTGCCAAAAATGAGGGTACTATCAGACTCACTAAAATTGTAATGTGTGTCCTAAAATAAACACCAATTTTATTCTCCCAATCCTGAAAGAAAAAAAAATAAATTACTCTCCTGGTCAGCCTATCTTGTTAAAATTCAACCCATAGAAAAAAGGGGAGAAGAGAACTTTATGTTATGCTGTATCAATGAGTTTACAGCTTGATTCATCCGTTGAAATATTTATCTTTGGTTCAAGCAATATTGCTACGATTTCCCCCATGTTAAAGGGTATTGCAGTGAGTTGAATACATGTTGCTTTCTCTATCTTCTATTTTGTTTTGTTGGATGCAATGAAATGTGTGATATCAACATGTCCTCAAGCTTGAAAGGATTTAGTCATCCTATCTGAAGATTCTGCAACAGTTGATGGTTGAAACCATTGAAAACTTGTCTAAAGTGGTTTTTCTCATCATTAAACCACTTGTATTTAAAAGAACTTAGATCATGGTTGTCCAATCTTTTGGCTTGAAAAGGAATTGTCTTAGGCTGCATATAAAATAGGTAATGTATATAAATAATAAATTTTCTTTATTATTTAATCTTTTTTTATTATCTTGTGGGGCCACATTACTAGCTGTCCAGGGCTACATGCGGCCCATAGGCTATGAGTTGAAAACAACTGACTTAGATGAAATCTGTGGCTATTTGTTCTGTGATTGCTGAATTTCCTCTCTTCTTTGTGGACGTTTTTAAGTACAATTCTGGAGTTACCAATTCTGTGTTATCCTAATTGTATAAGAATGATTTATAAGCAAATATGGACATTCTCTTAAGTCCTGGAGTTGCAGTTTATCCCACCACATATATCTAAGAGTAGCTGCTCTGTGTGCTTCACTGTCATTTTCTGGCCTGCTTATAGGAACTGCATGACAAGAATGATGAGCTGCAGATGGAGGTGGAAAAACTGAGATCCCTGCTGCTGCATGCAAAGAAGGCTAACCTAGCATGCTGCAAAATGAAGACCGCCAACACTGGAGAAAGGCCCTTGCCTGGAAATGAAAAAGCTAACATTAGAGGTGGGTAATGCAAGTCAGGCATGGTTCTTCAGAACAGCTTTCTGCATCCTGCTGAAATCTGGATGTATTGCATGCCTGATCCCAGAGTTGCCCACATAGAGGACATTCTAGAAGATGATTCAACACATCTGGACTTCACCAGGATGGGAAAGACTCTTCATGCAAGGAGATATTCAGGGCCGTTCAACATGGTGAGAAGGGTTTTAAGCCTTTAATGTTTTCTGTTCTATGATACTTTTCCTCCACTTCAAGTTAAGGAAAGCAGTTCAGCACAGACATTACTGTGTTACTGTCTGGGTATTCTGCTGCTACAATTCAATGCTAAAGCTAAAGATGCATTTATTTTATTATTTATTGCATCCAATCTTGATTTGTTCTACCGCTAGAAGATGAAGGCTACAAGTTCCCTTTTCATATTAAAACAGTTTTTAACTACATTTAATCATTGAATATGTTTTTTTTAAGACAACATTGAAAAGGATGATCATTTTCTTGGATACCAGCACCTACCAACCACAGGCCAAAATGGTAAGGGATGATTGTCTAAAATCTCCCAAGCACTATAGCATCCTAGAATTTAAATAACCCTAATCTAATCCAATTCATTCCCTTATGAGTAAGATACCAGTATCAAAAGCATACCAGTATCAAAAGCAGGGGGAGAGCCTTCTCTGTCGGAGCACCCACCCTCTGGAACGAGCTGCCCCCAGAGATCCGGGTGATCCCGGATCTCCCCTCCTTCCGCCGCGCCCTTAAGACCTGGTTATTTCAGCAGGCAGGACTGGCCTAGGGGTATTTTAAAGGGGTTTTAAATTAAATTTTTAGTAGAAGCGGCCAAATTTGAATAGTTATTTTTAATCTTTTTTAAATTTTGTATTGTACTGTACCATTGTTTTAAACTGGCTGTAAGCCGCCCTGAGTCCTCCGGGAGAAGGGCGGGGTATAAATTTAATAAAATCAAAAAATCAAATCAAAATCAAATCAAATCAAATTTATATTTTTTTTCTTGATTCTTCCAACGTGCAGCCCTTATGGTTTTCTCAAACAACATTGTTTAGGGCTGTGGTTATTTTTTTTTCCTCATAGATGTTTTATTTTTGAATATAACCTCCATAATTTAAATCTTATAGTTAGGGGTTAACCAGTATTTGTTTTCTTGTCTCTATGTTTTTCTAATAATAAATTTACTTATAGATGACACTTTCATATCATCTGAACCCTATTCAGTAAATATAGAAACAGAACTTCTGGTGGAAGAGTTAAAAGAACAGAATCAAACTATGAAAACAGAGCTAGAAACTAAGGTGAGTAGGAAAACTCAAAACTTAGAATCTAATCTATAAGTACAGCACTTATAATCAGCAGAACTAATTTTTTTTGCATGAAATATCTCCACAGAGTAGCTTCAATAGAGGCACTGTTGAATTATCCATAGTCTTCTAAGTTTTGTTGGTACAATGGCAATCATCATTTCTCCAATCTGAGTAAAGATTTATATCTTAACTCATTTATGCAGGTTGTTCAGCTTTTTGAAATCACTCTGATAAATGATAGTATTATAGAAGCCAATGCTATAGCTGAATGAGAGGATTTCTGAGTGTAATTTCATAATGGAGAGTAGGTATGGTCTAAACAAATTGATAATTAATTCCTGCAAACCATGCAAACTCTAGAAGAACAAGATACTCTTTTTTTTAAAGATAGCTATTGTTTTGTATATAAATTCCATGCACTGGAAATGTCAAATTTCTTGGGTGAGGAAAGCATTTAAACTTTAAATAAATATTCTGAAATGATTTCTGGTCTTTTTTAAAAAAAAATTACTGTTCTAGGTCAATTACTATGAATGGGAAATAGAACTATTAAAAAATAATTTTGAGAAAGAAAGGAAGGACATTGAGCAAAGTTTCAAGATCAAGATTAGTGAATTGGAAGAACAAAAGAATGCCTTGGAAGAACTGAATGTGAAATGCCAGGAAGTGATTGATGGTTTGAAAAGCCAAGTTCAGAAGCTGGATCCTATCCAAGAAATGAAGAGATTTGAGAAGGAGAGGGCAGAAATAGAGCAGTGCTATGCTAAAGAAATTTCAAACTTAGGCCAGAGGCTGGCCCAGGAAAGGGAAAGATTGGAAGATGACTTGAAGATGAAGCATGAAATGGAGATACATTTTATGAGGTTTGGAAGCATTATATTCTTAGGATTCTAAATATGGATACTTGCCAGTACCAATAGTAATTCTTTATGCATACGTAGGAAAAATTCTGCTATGTTAATACATGAAATTGAATCTTTAAATGGAAAATAAAAGTATACTTTCTTTTGTATACAAGTATAATTTCTGGCGTCTTTGAGGACCCGTTGATGCAGTTTTCTTGGCAATAATAAAGAAGCAGTTTGTTACTGGTTTCTTTTATAATGCTTTTCAGTTTCCCAGCCTAGACTATAGCCCTGACATTCCTTGGTATCCTCCTTGGTTGTATAACCAGACACAACCCTGCTTGGCTTCAAAGCCTAGCCAAGATCAAACAGGTGCTACCATTTGCTGATACAGCTTAGGAAGAGAGCAATAAAAAACCATAGCAACATCTTTCCTTAGTTAATAAGAAAACTGTCTATAGTACAATATAGACCAGTGGTGGCGAACCTATGGCACGGGTGCCAGAGGCGGCACTCGGAGCCCTCTCTGTGGGCACACATGCCATTGCCCCAGCCTTGCCTCCCCCCGCGACCCTCTCCTCACCAGCAGCCCCCCTGAGAGTCGCCCCTGAGCGTGGCCCACGCGGAGCAGCGCAGCCAAGGACATGGCAGCCAGACAGCGTAGACAAGACTCTTCCCTCATGCCCCATCGCGCACAGTTGATGCTGCAGGGCGCGGGCAGAGAGCGTGGCCGCCATGGCGCTGCTGGGCTGCCTGGGTGATGTGTGGCGGGTCCTGGAGGCGGTAAGTGGCCCTGCAGGCAGGCGGGGTGGGGGCGGAGTGGGGGCGGGGCAGGGGATGGAGCGGGGGCGGGGCCAGTTTTTGGGCACTCAGTCTCTAAAAGGTTCGCCATCACTGATATAGACCCTTTTCTTTTCATCGTGTATCAAAAAGATGGGGCTATTTTTGTGAAATGTGATAATCAGAACTAGGAAGTTGTCAGTTGGTATTTCTTTGAGTTATTCTTTATATACAGCCTAATTAGCTTTAGTATTTTCAAAAAAATAACAAAAATCAGTTCACAGAAATTATCTTTTATTTGTTATAAATTGTATGCTGCCTTTTTAGGTGGCTCCCTAGTGACTACCTATAATTAACTCTATAAAGCTCTTAAGAGTTTTTAAAAGCCTGCCAATAGAAGTTAGCCTAGGTTTTATGAAAGCAGAGGCTTTCAACATACAACTTGAAGATTGACTCAGGAGAGATGGGTGGGTAGAGCACACATTGTTTACCTTTACTTTCCTATTCCATGGATATTCATCTTATAGAGGCACCCATTGTCATATAGAAATCTTAGCAAAAGGGGTATAAGTAGTCCTTGACTTACGACCACAATTGAGCCCAAGATTTCTGTTGTTAACTGAGACATTTGTTAAGTGAATTTTGCCCTGTTTTATGACCTTTCTTGCCTCAGTTGTTAAGTGAATCACTGCAGTTGATAAGTTAGTAACCTGATTGTTAAGTGAATCTGGCTTCCCCATTGACTTTGCTTGTCAGAAGGTTGCCAAGGGGGATCCCATGACCCCCAGGGACACTGCAACCATCATAAGTATGAACCAGTTGCCAAGCATTAGAATTTTGATCACATGATCATGGAGATGCTGCAAAGGTCATAACTGTGAAAAATGGTCATAAGTCCCATTTTTTCAGTGCCATTGTAACTTTGAACAGTTACTAAATGAACACTTATAAGTCGAGGACTACCTGTACTTGAGAATACTGCCAACTCCATCAAAATTAGACATGGCTCAGTTAAACCTGTCTTGAGCCAATTCAGTGTTGTAAACTAAAATTATAGAGGTACAGTAGATCCATGAAAGACCATTTAGAGTGATTCGAAATCTCATTTTAATATTGATACACAAAGTATGCTTCAGTTAATTATTTTTTTTCCAGAAAGCACATTGATGAATTGAAAATGGAAAAAGAGAAGATGATGTATGAAATAAAAGAATCAAATGACTTGGTAACTATATAAAGTGACTAGAGTACCACTTGATCTACCTTCTCACAGAGCCTGAATTTGAAACAGTGCAGTACTAGAACACTCAAAAGCCAAGAAGTTATAAATTTCAGTCAAAAGTAGGCGGAGGGGGCAGGGGGACATTTTAGAAAGATGAAATCATTATATGTTTTGCATGATTTATCTTATGGCACCTTTTTTTAAAAAAGGATTCAGTAGCAGGTGGTGAGAAGGATCTGTACCTGAATTTGTGAAGAACTTATGCCAGTTATTGAAATATGGAAACTGGCTGTTTTCACATGGGACTCTTACTAATTATCCAGGAATTTAAACAGAAGCTTTTCCCAGTCGTATTTGGACATTATCAGGATTGAACCAGGGACCTTTTACATGCAATATATATGGGTCTTCCCAAGGGTTGATAGTGCTGGACTTCATGGAAAAAATAACTTGTGTGCATAAAAGGTTGATTGCTGAGTTCCTAGATACATTTCAGCAGTTATTTTTCCTGCATCTTAAGTCAGGCGATAATTATCCAGACACAAACAAATCTAAAAAGAATTGGGCAACTTTAGAAAGTGGTTGGATAATCCGAGTATCAGTACTTCTAATCTTATCCATGTAACCAATGCTACCAAGGTTCAGATTTGTACACTGTATTAATCCATAAGGTATTTGAGTCTGATTTGGCAGTTTATAGTTTATTGAATAATCCATGGTTAAACAATCAGTGGATTCATACACTATATGAATACAGTCAATGTGTTGCCCAGTAAAGCTGTCTGATGAACTCTGTTTGAATTTCTAGCGCTAAAATGATCGCTGTGTACTTTCAAAAGTTTGTTAAAAATAATCATATCTACAATCCCCTAAAGCTTTTGAGAATTAAGAATTATAGATTTTTCTTTAATACTTTGTATATAGGTTTACATTATTTGCCCTACCATCAAAAATTCAGTTAATGTATTTTTTTTTTTAAAAAGCAATCAGGAGAGTTTTCCTCTTTCCTCCCTTCCTTTCTCCAAGAAATCTCTGTAGCAATATGACACATTTGTTTTAAGACAACCCCTATTGATCTAAAACTTGAATATAGGAAATCCCTACCTGATCCCTTGGGTAATTTATAATCTTGTTTTGTGTATGCACAAATGTGATTATGATGAATATCACGACACTGAATGCCTGAAATCTTGTTTCAGAACAAATGCTACAAAGAGGACATCTTACAGCTGAACACTAGGACTGCTCAGCTAAACCATGAATTTGTTGAATTAAGCAGCAAGAATAAAGCCGGTCAGAAAACAATCAAGATACTGAATCAGAGGTTTGTTGAATTGGAGAGACAAAAAGAACAAGAAGCTATGATAATAGCCAAGCAATTTCGGGAGGCCTCTGCTGAGCTGAAAAAGGAGCATTTTCAGCAAGAGTTGACATGGCAAGGCGAAAAGGACATGCTAGATCAAGACCTGAAATCAATGAAGGAAAAGGTAAGGCTGATCTAGGAGAGAGGTCACTGTTGTGAGTAAGATGACACTTCATAAACTTTGTACTACAGTGATGGACAATCTGAGGCCTCAGGGCTGCAGGTAGATATTCAGTCCTCCTTTTGCAGCCGTTTTAGTTCCCCTGGTCATGATTTCTAAAAACTGATTGCCCAGATACTATTTTGTGGTGGAGAGCAGATGAAAACGAGTGTAAGCTCTAAAATAGCCACATTACAGCTGAGAAAAAGCAAATTTCCCAAATTCCCATCTCAAATGTGTGATATGGCCCTGCCTACTTTGCCCCCAAGTGTTAAATGTAGCCTGTGGCGTCAAACAACTGCTCACCTCTGCTGTAACATTTCATGTAGAAAAATCTGTGATAAGGCAAGATAGCATTCAGATAACATATCTATTAGGGAGATCATGAATGTAAGACTATTTTGCCTAACTATTTTGACTTTTAGCCTTGCTTTTTAACCTGATGTAGGATTATGATGATTTAGTTGATTGAGGGACAATATTTGCTGCCAGAGATAAAGTAAATAATAATACAGGCAGTCCTCAACTTACCATCATTCATTTAGCAACTGATTGAAGTTACACAGCAATGAATGAATGAATGATCACAATAGATCCTTGGATTTCTGGCTATCCTTGTAGTCACATGATTATAATATGGATGTTTGGGAAACCTGTTCACAAGAATGACCAGTTGCCAAGTGCCCCACAATCACATTTGCCACATTCCTAGAAAGTCAATGAGAAAATTGGCAGGCAAAATGGGAGATCACTGGGATAAATCTTCCCCACCAACACACACTACCCAGCCCCTCTGCACTCACTGTGCCGGGCATTTATGCAATTCCATGTACCCTTCCTAACCTGTGCAGCACTTCTCGTGCATCTTCATGCACCCTCCTGGACCCACACAGCACCTCTTGTGCAATCCACATACCCTCTCTGACCCATGTCCCCCCCCTTGCATATAGCCTTGCATCCCCGTGCACCATTCTGACGTGTGCAGTGCCTCTCATGGATGCCAGCACACCCTCCTTGACCTATGTGAGGCTTCTAGTACACTCTCACTTGCACACATCAACTCATGCTCTCCTGCACACCCTCCTTGATCTGTGTGGCATCCCTGCACACATCTCCTGATCAGTGCAGACCAGTTTTCACACCTGCCCACCTACTCTCCCCCTACCACATCTCTCACATATTGTCTCTGACCTTCCCCTTGCTCCCTCTTCCCCTTGCTCCCTCCCAGCAGCAGCCAGTTACCTGCCTATGGTCCTTCCAACTTCCTCCTGACTTCCCCACTGTTGTGCGAAGTTGGCAGGAAGTTACCTTGCCTAACAACTGTGGGATTCAAGTTAACAATAGCAATTGGGATTGATAGATTACTGTTGCTAAGCAATGCAGTTGCCCTTTATAATTGCATCACTTACTGACAGAAATTCCCCATTCTCACTGTAAGTCGAGGACTACCTGTACACTACAAGAATACTATAAATAATGTTTAGACCAGGGCTTTTCAACCTTTTCACCCATTGTACCACTTTTAGGATATGGCAATATCCGAGTACGACCAGTCGCCTAGCAAGGTGTCAAAAACTTGATGACCAAAAAAAGAAAAAAGAAAAAGGAAAAAAGTGATAAAGTACAGGTAGTCCTCGACTTACAACAGTTCGCTTAGTGACTGTTCGAAGTTACAACGGCACTGAAAAAAGTGCCCCCCAAGCCACAAGACACCTGCTTGCCCGCCCGGTGGCGCTCTTCCTCCTGTCCGAGGTTTTCATTGTTGTGAGGCATTTCTGTTGATGATTGGCAGCGGGGGTGGGGTGGGGGGGTGTTTGGTTTTTATTCCCCCCGTCTGCTGGGTGGTTGCAGCAGGTTTTGGTCACTTCACATGATCCTGAGACACTGTGACCGTCATAAATATGAATCAGTTGCCAAGCATCTGAATGTAAATCACAAGACCCTGGAGATGCTGCAACATTCCAGCTGATTGGTGCTTCTTCAGGGTTCAGCAGAAGCACCAGGATCAGCGCCGAGCTCCAGCTGGAGCCTGGCGCTGATCCTGGCGCTTCCGCTGAGCCCTGACAGCCCTGCAGCTCCAGCCATCTCTCGCTCAGGCTTGTGCGGTGCTGCCACCGGTTCAGCTCATTCCCCTCCCCCACTACCACTTTTCTAGGATGGTCGCGTACCACCTGCCAGGTGCCAATGTACCACAGGTGGTACTCGTACCACTGGTTGAAAAGCCCTGGTTTAGACAATATGCCTAATTAAAATACAAATCTTAGAATCCAAATTTGGGTGTAGCACTATTCCATGAGTTGAATTGTAATCTAGAAATTGTTTCCAAATAAGATTAAATTATATATCAAATTTAATTTTAGATAAAAAGTTGATTTTAAAAAATTAGCATTTATTTTACCTATGGAGTGGAATTGACTTTTAGAATGATTTTTGGTATGCAAATATTTTGACTTATTGCTATGGTAGGTTTTTCTTCTGTAGTATTGCTAATCTTAGCGTGCCGGTCTGTTTTTCTCTCTCACAATGTAGTTGTTAGAAGCTAACACCAGATTAAACCAAGCTGAGTCTCAGCACGCCCATGAATTGCAACAACTAAAAACCCAGATGGACAATACAGTACCTAAAGATCATCTTGTTGAGCTTGAAACCAGATTGGCAGAAGAACAGAAAACAGTCAGAAAGTTGCAAGGAGATCTAGACTTACAGGCAGAACAAATGAAATGGCAACTGGCTATTTATCAAGTAAGAAGGAGGTTTATTTAAGCCTTCATTTAGGTTCCTACCAAGAATGCAGTTGCTGGTGTGATGAATAGAAATAAGCTGCTTAACTTGTTTTACCATGATTTGTTGAATAAGTCATAGTGGGCCTTTTAACACATCTCTAAGGCTTAAACCAGTGATGGCGAACCTTTTAGAGACTGAGTGCCCAAAAACTGGCCCCACCCCCGCTCTACCCCCTGGCCCTGCTCTGCCCCCCCATCCCCTGCCCGGCTGCCCACAGGACCACTCACCGCCTCCAGGGCCCCCCGCAGATCGCCCAGGCAGCCCAGCAGCGCTATGGTGGCCACACCCTCTGCCCGCGCCCTGCAGCATCAACTGCATGATGTGGTGTGAGGGCAGAGTCTTGTCTACTCTGCCTGGCTGCCATGTCCTTGGCTGCGCTGCTCCATGTGGGCCACGCTCGGGGGCGACTCTCCTTCAGGGGGCTGCTGGAGAGGAGGGGGTCGCGGGGGGAGGCAAGGCTGGGGCAACGGTACGTTGCTAGATTCACACAATACACTAAGCTAAAACTAAACCAGAAGCAATGTGGTTTCTCTCATTCTGAGAGAAGTCTCAGATTGGTACATTCTCCTTTTCCTCTCCTTAGGAGAAATAATCTACAAATCAATCTCAGTAGCTACTTTTTTACTATGATTTTAAACTGTGGTTTAAAATGCTGGGCAATTGCTTAATAGTCAAGAGCACAAAAACCTCTGATGAAAACAGTGTAGGTAACTGAAGCTTGCTTTTACAAGGAAACTCAGAACCATGTGTTGTGGTTAATGTTTCTTATCTAAAATGACTCATAAATATTTAGAGTGCAATACCAGAAGTTTGTGACTACCATCACTATTAAATTTACAAGTATGATGAATAGCTTAGGCTATTTCTTCTGAAATATAAAGAATCTTGTAGCAACTTTGCAATCAACAGTTGTTCTCGGGCCATTCCTTTAGCTTTCATTTATGGTTAAATTGTGTTGGGATTTACAGTAAACGATGCTCAGAATTTATGCTCTTCTTTCTGCAGGAAGAATATGAAAACTCACATAGATTAATGGAGGAGAAGTTGGGGGAGGTAGAAATGAATTTGAAGAATACACAAATGTTGCTTCAGGAGAAGATGTCTCAACTTAAGGAACAAGTGAGCGCAAGAGTGGATTTGTTGCTTTCTATGCATGGAGCAGAAATAGATCGTTAGAAATGGACAAATCGTTGTCTATTGTTTGCAGTTTTAAAACAGTATATAGACAAAAGTTTTCTGGAATGCATTACAATATATACATTAAATTACCCTAAAGTATTTGCCTTCTCTCAAGACCACACTGAATATTGTGCAAGCAGATTTCTAACCATTCACTCTACATACTCACGTGCACAAGTTTCAAATTAAAGAACAGAGAATGAAGAATTTATTTCATTACCTATCCCAAACATTATTACTTCCTTTTAATATATTTCAGCTTTATGTTTGTACTCCCAGTCATTTTCTGAGCAACATTGTTCAGTAGTTGCCATTGCCTTCTTCCTAGCTTAAGAGAGAGTGAGTGGCCCAAACTCACCCACCTGGCTTTGTATCTAAAGCAGTAATAAAACTCCGGCTCTTCTGTTTTCTAGCCCATGTCTTTAAACACTATATCAAACTGTCACTCGTAACTTTGAAATTGGTTACTAATTATTATTGCTCAAAGTTTCATCTGAAGAACCATTATTTTAATAAGCTGTGAAATAAAGTGTTCTTTTTTTCAGGATTTATAGGGGCATAGCATAATTTATTGGGTTACTTTACATGGGAATCTCTTCAGAATGAATCAGTCTGGCAATGAAGTTTAAAAAGCTCTTTTTAATTTAGATAAATGTTAAACACATTGTATTCTGCTGTTTTGTTATTGGTGTATCTGAATAGTAATTAATAGTAATTAATGGAATGTTCATTCCCTTTTCAGTTTGAAAAACATGCCAAGTCTAATCTATTGCTGAAGGACCTGTATGTGAAGAATGCACATCTGATGAAAATACTGCAAGTTACAGAACAGATGCAGAAGAGCACAGAAAATAGGAACTTAATTCTAGAAGAAAAAATTTCATCCCTCAATAAGCTAGTTGGAGAAATCACATTTGCATCTCAATGAATTATTCATTTAAATGAATCAGTTTCCATGAAGCTGTTTTAAGTGGCAACCAGTAGTAAAGACATTAATTGGTCAAGTTTGTTCTACATATTTCAGACTGAATACAAAAAACTATTCATTTCTCATGGACAGCACTCTATGAGATATCCACCACTTCAGAATAGGGAAAATACAAATGCTAGCTAAAGAAATTGGAGAAAAGTAAGCAAATATCTCAAAGGTGCTTTTTCAGGAGGCAACCATGGTCTGGATGACTGAGAATCTCCATAGACAAGCAAATGCATTTTTTGGAATTCTTGAAGATGGAGAAACACAAGGTTTACAGCAATAAACATCCAATTTTTTCCAATGGAAAAGTGTAACCATTTAGTGCCTTATGGATAATTTTCACAGAAACGGGATCTTCTAGTATTATTTGGGGACTGGACATTTCTTGTGATTTCAACTTCTTGTCCCTCTGTCTATACACTGGCTAAAGAGAATGTGAATGTGTGTGTCTACATACACACAGTTTTATGCAAGTGTAAAATATTATTCATTGAATTAATGTGCTATTTTATTTTAGCAGAATTGTAAACAAGAACCCAATGAACCAACCCCCCCCCCCCCCTTATTTTTTTGCTTTAGGTGTCTGGAACATTTTAATTAAACAGAATCTCTATAGTTTGTTCTCATGCTGGTTTTTTATTGTATAAATGGCTTTGCTAAGCAGACATGTTCCTTTTGCTAGGGTGGCAAAAAATATTCATATTCATCCCCTGACTTTAATGGCCACAGCAGATACTGTGTGTTGTGCCACCAATGCACTCTTCATATCTTTAAAAGGAATTTGCAACATTTATGCTATTACCATAAAAATATGATTTCACCTGGATAACCAATGAGGCTCCCCTTTTCAATCTAAATTAAAGTGCTATATTTTCACTAGGAACGTTAGACATGTGACTAACTGTCACTATATGCAAAATATTGAAATAAACTATGAGCTCAAAAGGGGATGACTATGTGTGGCTGGGAGAAAAGGGCTGTAACTAACTCCCATCCCCAGCTTGAGTTGATATAGGACCAAACCTGAATAAATAGATTTCAGGGAAAGCAACATTGCTATTTTTGCCAGCCAAGTCTCAGTAATACAGCTCAAATCCATCTCCTTGTCCACCATCAAATCATAAATGGATGCAGTCTTATTGCATGCAGACCTTGCATTTTCCAATAGCACTTTAGGACCAGTCTAGGGATTCAAAGTTAGAAGATGAAATCACCCTAAATTAGACATCACCTTGTCTGGAATGGCCTAATACTCTGTTGTATTAATACCTTTGAGTTGCAAACTCAAAGGCCACAATACTATGCCTAGTAACTTAAATCATCCACAAGAAGTGCTATGTTTCCTAGGAAAGGCAGAGACAAATAGGGATAATCATGCAGGCTGCCATTTCTCCATTCTCAGTAATAACTTGCAGAGATTGATAAAAGAAGCTACCCCGGTGTGGGAAAGCTGTTTACAGAAGATAATCTGAATGCAGTCCAGGAACCACAAAAAGGCATAGTGAGGTTGTTTATTCCCTTAGCACTTTTTTAAAAAGCACTCTACACATAAATTACTGTTTTTCATGGCTCCTTGACTAAAATGGAAACATTCAGTTCAACCTGGGGATGTAGAATTTGTGCTTTATCTGAAATCACATTTGCAAGTAGAGAAAAACAACCTACCAATTTATATTTTATGTATTCATCAAAGAAGGGAGTTGTCAACCTGTGAATCTACACTTGATTTAGAATTTGCAGGGCGATAATAAAGAACACAAAGGGAGATGCCAAGACAGCAACAAATCTTGAGAAAGGCTTATTAAGAAATTGCCCACAGATGCAGCATCAAGAGGATACAACTTCCAACAACTGAGTGAGCCCTAACAGCAGGGAAGATTTATGTTCCAGAACTTGGGCTTGCAAGGAAGCTTTGAAAAAGAGATAAATCTTACAGCCAGTTCCCCCCCCCCCCCATTTCCCTGTCCTTTAAAATCCCCACTTCAGTTCTGGGATAATTAGCAAGGGGAAATTAATGTATAGCATTTGTACTAATTGGAGAGGAAGAGACTACAAGAGAGTAAGCAAGCACATGGGGGGGGGATATACATCGAAAGGAATGCCTTTGTGCTTTCTGTTTACTTAGCTCCTGGCTGGAGGCAAAAGAAAAACTTTAGGCTGAAACTGATTAGGATCGTGCCAATTTCAGATAACAGTGGAAGCTGGCCCGGAGTGCTAGTAATTAATCAAGGTCACTGAGCTTGTTAACACTAAGGGTCTCAGATGCCTGTGTTGAGCACTTTTTAGGAAAATGCTGTGCTGTAAAGAAGAGCAGTTAAGGAGCAGGTAAGTTGTTCGAGCAATCTCTCCCCTCTGCAATGGAGGAAATTCTATGAAAAGAGGGAAAAGGAAAAAATACAGAAAACAGGCACAAGACAGGAGTATATTATTAGTTGAGATACAAACCTAAATACATTTTGATAAATTAATTTGCCATTTCAGTCTAGCATTTCAGTCTCCATTTGGGATGGAGCTCACTTTGATTACTTTAAAGCAGGGGTGTCAAACTGCTGGCCCATGTGCTGGTTGCATCATGTGGAGGCTGCGCCCACCCCAGCTCCGGCAATGCAAAAAAAAGGATACGTCGCGACACGTCATGTGATGCGGCGAGTTTGACACCTGTGCTTTAAAGGATAATACACTTTGGGAACTGTATATCCAAGTTTGTTCTCCAAGAACTCCACCTATTTTTTGGACTGCTTGGTTGGAATGAGAATTAAAGATACTGTTTTATACAGTACTTTCAAAAGATAAAATATTTTAATTATTTATTTTTTAAAATCTGCAACACTCTTTCAAAGATGCCTTAGTGCGTTTCCTTTTTGGCTTCCTATTGTATTTAATCTGTGCTTGAAATTATTGAAGTCATAAATTTTAAACTTGTTTCATTATATTAACAAATGTGCACTAACAAAAAACATACTTCTTCCTTCATCTAAAGTGAAATAAGCCACTCAGATTGCATAGTTCTGATGTCACTAAAACTACGAAGAAAGAGATTCTCTTGATCAGTTAAAAACTTATTATGAAAATTTTATTATACAACGTTGAGTTTAGGTGAATTCTGCCAAAACTCCATGGGTACTTTTAAGGCTAGCATGATAACTAAAAACATCACAAAGGTGACTGTAGTCATAACACTCACATCTACTATAGAAATCACATAACATCATATAAAAATATTTAAATATTTACAAAGGATTACTACATGATTTCAAATAGCACAAAGCAATATATAGTAATTACTAGTGAAAGAGTTACAGCATTTGGTCAATTAATTTTTTTTTATATAAAAAGGCCAGAGAGGACCAAAACAAAGTAACTCTAATCCAAAAAGATAAAAATAAAAATAACAATTGAGGCAATGAACAAAAACAATCTACTTATTTTTGGAGAAAGGTCTTGTACATATCACATCTTTCCTCTTCACAAAATATTATTTGTGTGCTTGTAATAATAACTTTAAACTTATTTTGTGCTTTTCAAAAAAGATTATCAAAGGAGAAAAAAATGCTATTTGATCCTATTTTGAAATCTGCAAAAATATTTAATTTATGTGTATTTTAGCAGTCTTGTAAACCCAGCTCATGATAGGATGTGCTCCAGAATTCCTTGCCTGATTAATTGTTCACATTTCCAGCGTGGTAAGAAATGCTAAAGAAAAAAAAAAAGAACCCATTTTCAAATCTAAGGAAATACTTACATTTATCTTTTTTATGCACCACCTAAACCCACAAGGCAACATCAAAAATAACATTAAATTATGTAGGTATTGTCTGTATTAATCCCACTGTACTGTAGCTAATCTATATAGTAGTTCTCTCAAATGTACCTCTAGATACTTAGGCTAACATCAGCCTCCAAAGCTTAACCAATGGATTTGTAAAGGAAAATCCTTAAGAATAGCAATGAGATTTTGTGTATTTAATTCTTCTGCATTGAAAAATATGTTTCCCTCAATCATCTTCCAATGAAAAAATATTTAGTTCATAAACAGAATTATAATAATTTTTAATTTAATATCCATTCATTCAAAATGAATCTTGCTGGATTTAATTTCCTTCTAAGTGTATATGGAATTACAATTTAAATGCTCAAGATGTATTAGAATGATCTGGCACAGAGGTAAGAAAGGTTTCATAGATGCGCTGTGGCCCAGACTGATCAAATTCTCTCTTCTGCATACATGTTTTTCTTATCTATGGGAAATCGAAAGAATAATTTCTGATGCTGCTTGGAATATTCATTTACTAATAGGGCAATAGTAAACTCTACCACTCTTGATAAGACAATATAGTAAATCTCTGATTATTCAAGGACAGTCTTTTAAATCTATAAATCATTTTTCTGCCCATCAATGAATCCTTTGAAGCCATGGCAGCAGAAGATTAAAGCCAACGTGCCACCTTCCCCACTGTTTGTAGGAGGCCTAGGAAATTGCCTCACTTAAACACTATGAGATTCAGTAACAATGGCAACTTGAACTATAGGCATTGTCATTGCTAAGTGATGCAGCTATACAACTGCATTGCTTAGTGATGAAAATTTTGAGCCCAATTGTGGTCATATGTTGAGGACTGCCTATACTGCCTCTTCTTCTAATCTACTGTGTCATGGGAGATCTTCCTCATTCATTTATCTGCAATTAATAATGAAGAAGTTCAGAAATTTGAAAACTATGGCACCTGAACGGAGTCCTTGCTCCAAAACTCCAGTTAAAAGACTCAGATTACAGGTGAAGCATAGGATCCTCATGTTATATGAATTGATTATTCAGGGCTAGATAGTTTTTTGTGTGCCAGAGTCACTCTTGATTGGTGACTACTCCACACAGCTTTCCTGACAACATTTTCAGAAGTGGCTAGCTTTAACCAATGGCCTAATAAAGAACAGCTTCTTGTGTTCCAAACTTCTAAAAACAAAAATTAACTGTTTCCATCTTGGTCATTAGTTAACTGCACCATGTCTACTTATAAATACCTGGCTATTCTTCTTCAGCAGAATTGTTGTGCCATCATCAATTTCAAATTCTCCATAATCTTTCAAACATCGAACCTGAAGGAAAAATAATATAAAAAAATAATGTACATACAACATCATTGGTAAAAATTAAGCATAAGCCTGCATTAAGAAGTTCTTCTGTTACATAAATTATGCTCTCTTCTGAGCAGCCTAATGAACTAAATTTAGATTGCAGTGATTATATTAAATAATTTTGTATATTTTGAAGTCTGATAATGAACCAAAGTTTTTTTCTTATAAAAAGTATATAATCCTCAGTTTTACTTACTTCGATGTACAAGTTTTTGGGAGGTTTAATGTCTTGTGTAAGATCAAGGCCATCTCCTCCTCCTAATGATCTCATATAGGTAGCCAACGACTTTTTATATTGGTTAAACCAAAGCACCTAGATATAAAATATTTAATTATTCATGAAGTTAAGTATCACTTATATACTGTCAAATTAGATATCCTTCCAAACTATTAAAAGACAATACAAAATAACAGAGTGAAGTCTGAAATCTCAGAAATTCTTCTTAACAACACAGTGATTTCTAGTTTCTATAGGTCATGTATTGAAAAAAATACATAACTGACACTGAACTTCATCTGAGAGTAAATTTCTAAACAATCGTGTATTCTTAGTATGCCTGAGAATTAAAGGTGATTCCATCTGCCTAATATTTATATCCAAATATTCTGGGACATAAATGTTACAATAGGTTTACACATTACACAAAGTTATGGTTTGTTGAACTCTATTCTACTGAATAAACCATAATTAGCTATAGTTACACATAAGACTAAGCCATAAATTTTGATTTATAAAACCACAATTATTGGCTTTATACTATATGCTAAGCCAAAATCAAGTAATCATATCAGGGTTAATGTGTTATGCAAATCCAGCTTTGGTGTCCAATATCAGTTATTCCTAAGGTTTCCGCCTTTAGTGAACCATTTTCTCACTGCACTAACATAACTGCTAAAGAGATTTTGTGAAAATTCTATAGTATGTTTAAAGATGTATGGTGATTTTGAATTAATATTTGTAGTTAATATACTCTTTTTTATATTCCTATACTTCCAGATTGTTCCCAATCTTCTGAAGCTACACAAATACATGCATAAACACATTTAGCTTACTTCATCCGCTGACATGTGAAATCGGACAGCATTTGGCAAGACACTACCATATTCCCACCTAAGAGCCCGGAGGCGAAGTAAGCGGTCATACCTAATATAATAACAGTGGAAACATATTTAATTCATTACTGTACACTGTTTCTAATAAGGCTATGCATTACTTTGAATTTGAAAGAAAAAGAGGTGATTTGAATTGGATAGAGTGGCAAATGCAACTTATATCTGCAGTTCATTAAATCAAATTATTTTCCCATGGGATTGAAAGCAGCTGCAAAGAGTAATTAATAGTGAATGAGTCCCTTACAATTTTGTGTGCACAATCACTTCAATCATCAAATAACAATAGGCTGATAAATTATAGCTAAAATACATCAATCCTATATATTTTCTCTAATTAAAGCTATTTACAGAGTATTTACTTATGACCACAATGGAGCTCAAAATTTCTGTTCCTAAGTGAGGCATTTGTTAAGTGAGCTTTACGATCTTTCTTGTCACATTTGTTAAGTGAATCATTGCAGTTGTTAAGTTAGTAGCATGGTTATAGTTCCCCATTGACTTTGCTTGTCAGAAGGGCACAAAAGATGATCACATGACCCATCAACCGTCATAAATATGAGTCAGTTGCTAAGCTTCTGAATTTTAAACATATAACCATGGGGGTGCTGCAAATGTCAAAGTGTAAGTGTGAAAAAGGTCCTAAGTCACTTTTTTCAGTGTCTTTGTAACTTTGTAGTCACTAAATGAACTGTTGTAAATCAAGGACTACCTGTACTGACAGATATAGTTAAGAATCTGAAGTCTTGTACAATTCCATTAAAAATATCAGTCTCAAAAGTGAAACAATCTGATCTTGGAAGAATTGGGAATTATTTCACAGAGGATCACTAGATACTTACAAGTATGCAACAATACATCTTCGGTTTCTCAGCAGAGAGCAATGGCGAAATTTGATTGTTGTAATCAACTCACTGTGACCTGACTTGGCTTCATTTCTGGTAATAGTAGAATCATATTAGTTAAATATATTTTGAACTCAAAATGAACATACAATTGGCTCATGCTATTAGTTTATACTTATTTTGTAAACTTCGGATACCACAGAAGTTTCATCTCAATTTCACTATGAATTGTAAAGAATTGCAAGGGAACTGAATAAGAATAGAAGGCAGTATTTTCAGTATTAAGCAAAAATCAATCAAAAATCAACAAATCAGTTTAACTTCAACCTGACAGAAGGGAAGTTCAAAAGTAATATTAGAAAGTATTCCCTTATGGTGGAATTTACAACAAGTTTTTAAAAGAAGAATTTTTTTTTTTGCCTCAGTTGTTTCTCCTAGGTATTACACATAATCTGGATGTAAAAGAAACGAACTTGATGTTGTATTGTTTAACTGCTGCCCGTTTGCTGATAGCTCAAAATTGGAAGAGTCAAGTTTTACCTACAATAGAGGACTGGAGAGTGAAGGTTTCGCATCTTGCTGAAATGGCAAAGATCTCGGCTTAT
>NW_015386133.1:170049-179356 GCF_001527695.2 Protobothrops mucrosquamatus
ACTTATGTAGAATTATATTTTGTGGAGTTAGGGATATTAATATAAGGTTACTTTTAGATGAATAGTATCCTGGGATTAGGTTTGGGAAGTCCGGGTGGGGGGTGGGGAGGGGGTTTTTCAATTGTGATGTACTTGTGATTGCTTTTTTTCTTATGTTGAAAATAATAAAAAAAATTCTTGAAAGAAAAAAAAAAAAAAAAGAAAGTATTCCTTCACAGAAAGAGTAGTGGAAGCTTTGAACCAACTTTCAGTGGAGGCAGTCGTTCAATCATCAGTAACTGAGTTTAAACATCTTGGGATAAACACATGTCCATCATCTGACAAAAATAAAAAAAAATCCAATTTAAAAACCTCAGGGGGTAGACTTGATAGACCACTAGATCTTTTTCTGCTATCAGTTTTCTGTTTCTAATTTAAGAAAGGATATTTTTGTACTGAAAAAAATCTATAGATTGTTCCCACAAGTCCTCTAGCATGCAATTACTGTATACTCTTTTAGGCTCTGCATTCATAAAAGCGAAACAAAAAGTATACTCTGCCTTGTTTTGAGACACACATATCTTGAAGGAAGAATCATTTATTTTATAAATACAAAGGGACTTTACAAGCAGTCCAAAGCAATTTCACCACTTTTATTCTTCTCTAAAATTCAGTGCAAAGGAAGTATATTTATTTACAGTGACATGTCATCTAGGACATTTACTAGATAAGGTAGCATTGGATATATCTTTCCCCAAAATGTTAGTCTGTATCAGAAGATGTAATGTAGTTTTTTTATAATGATAAGTCATCACATTTGTCATTATTAACCTGAGACAGTTATTGATTCCTGGCAAAAATATGAAAGTGATTTGACATTGCTTTCTTTTGGGAGTTTTTTTGATTTGTTTTAAATTTCCAATCTAGTTTACATGCCTGGCATTTCCTAGTGGTTCAGTCTAACCAGGCTCAATGCTGCTAACTTCTGAGCTCAAACAAACTGCTGCCTACTTGGATCTGGCAGCTATATTTAGTTGCATTTCTTTTCCTGCAAAATGTGAGTTATGGCTTCATTTAAAAAATATTTTATGTAGACAAATTATTCTTTTATTGATGAAATTGTCTTACACATCAATTTGGTTCTGCTCATACAATGCTTTCATCTCTTCAAGTACTTGTCTGATCCCATCTTCCTGGAAAAGGAAAACACCAAATACAATGATCATTTAATTACTAACCTAATTCAAGAAAAATGTTTCAACAAATAAAAATATAACTTTTAACATAAAATTTTTGTTTAAAGATTTTACATAAGCTTAAAAACTACAGAAACATAAAAGGGAAATAGAGAAATAAAAAATAAAAGAACAAAAGAAAAAGTGAAAGAACAAAAAAGAGAAAAATATTTAAAGAAGTCACTTCCGATTTTCTTCGTAGCAGTTAAAAACTTAACGATTATAATCTTCACCTTCTCAAATTATGTACCAAGGTTCTATATTCTTCCATCTTTGTGCATACAATAACCATGCTGCAGTTTCCATACATAAAAACAATTGTCCATGAGAATTTTCTAGTTGACTGCCCATAAATACTAGTATGAAAAAAATCTGGTTTCATCTGAATATTATTGTTTAAAACTCTCTGCATTACTAGATGTATTTGTGTCCAATATCTATTTTACAAGCCTACCGAACATGATAAAATGTCCTTTCGTGTTTTTCACATTTCCAACAGTGATTGATTGAAATAAATTATTGAAAAAAATGTAGAGACAGGATTGAATGCACTAGCACAGGGGCAGTCAACCTTGGCTTTTATGACTCGTGGACTTCAACTCCCAGAATTCCTGAGCCAGCCATGCTGAGGGGAAAGGGAGAGGTTTCTAAGCTGAGCCATGCTGGCTCAGGAATTCTGGGAGTTGAAGTCCACGAGTCATAAAAGAGCCAAGGTTGCCTACCCCTGCACTAGCAGATGGTTGGAGAGAAGGAAGGGATGCTAAAGAAAGCTGAGTTAGTGTCAGCTGCCCAACCCTGCCACCTTTGCTTCATTAGGACAAGCTGCTTCTTGACAATTATTAGCAGGAGAAAATGAGGTTTCAATGGATGCTGAAAATACGGGCAAAGTCTGCAACTGGCGACGGGCAATGGATCCTTAAGCCAACTCCCGAAAGAGGCTGGGTTGGACAACGCTACTGTATTAGAGCTGGGTACGATTTTACTAGGAGAGCCTTCTGCACAAATAACGAAGCGAGGGGATTAAATACTGTAAATAAAATAAAAAGGTTGGAATGCTATCAATTCAAGGCTGACCCTCACTGTCAGAAAAACGAACCGGTTCGCGCCTCGCCTTCACGCCAATCCCCTCAAGGCTTCCGCGGACTCCGCAAGTCGGACCGTGGAATGGCGAAGAAGCGAAGCGCGCGCACGGCAAAGACTTACGTTGAAGGCAGGAAGCTGCCCATCGCTCGCGCGGTACAGCTCTCGGACCAGCTCGGTCGCTTTCTCAGAAAACATGACAGCCACGGGAGCGACCGAATCTCCTTAGAATTCGGCGGGCGGGCGAGTAGTAAATCGCGCTCGTACTGCTCGGCCAATAGGAAGACTGGATTCCTTGGAGGGATGGGTGGGGAAAAGAAAAGTCCCGCCTTCAGCAACTACTTATTACGGAACAGGGCAAGGGACAAAACAAGGAACTTCGCAGGAAACTGAGGAATCAATGAAAGTCAGAGCGGTACTTGGAAAGATTTAGGATGCGCTTTGAATTCTTGCGCTTTATGAGCCCTAAGTGAATGTTGAACTATTTCCACTAAAAACAATACTTTCCGCTACTTCCCCCAATAAAAAGTTTGCAGGTTGATGCATTTCAATTGTGTGTTTTTAGAGCCATCTGGTTGGCTACAGTCAGAACAGAATGCTGTAACTACGTCTAGTTTGATCCAACTTCTATGTTTTTGAGATGCTACAGTTCTCTTCATTGTTTTTCTAAAGTAACACGTGTAAGGGCTTCCAAACACAATTTGGAATCCAACTGATACCATAGAATTTTTAGCTTTACCTGCATAAAGGATAACCTTCCACCATCAATCCACTTTCATGGCACTGCTTTCCTTTTTAAATAAAATTTTATGTAATATTATTTTCAGGTATAAATATTTCTTATCGTAGTTATGTAACCTTATTTAAGCATTTAAACAAATATTTTATCAGAAAATAACGCATCTCAAGCAAGATGGAAAACTGGCGGTTCTATCAAAATTCAAAGCCACATCTTGCATTTTTCAATAAGAATCAGTGAAGTTTATTCTCTCCCATGGACTGTCCTTTTTAATCTTTGGCTACAATCCTATGCTATGCAGTTAATCCTCCCCCCCCATCACAAAATTCATGACCTTGTTCAGTCATAATAACACCAAACAATGTTGTTTGACAGCTAGTCAATATGAACCAGGCCACTATGACTTCTGCAATTAATTATGATTAAATAAGTCACTACTTATTTAATTCAATTAATGTCACTATTGCACTAAACACATTAACTAATATATTACATTACATATAGTTTCATTACATTATAATGATTACATTAAGCCTTTTGTGGATGGATTCTGAGTTCCCCGTTATAAGCCTTTCACTTTTGTTTAATACATTTTAACGACTATTGTAAATTCATTGTATTTTTATTGTGTTTCAGAAGGAATCAATGTATTTCAAGAGTGCTTTTCTACTACTTGTTTTAGTATATTTGGGAAGCCTTTCTTTTATCAAATGGTGCAACACCTCAGATTTCATGGTGCTCTAAAAATGTAAACAATCAACTGCTCCTAGCTCTTCTTCAACTGGGGCTTAGCTGCAACAATTCCATTAAGCTGCAGTGAAGTGAAAGAAAGCAGCACTGTTCAAATGACTCACCAAGATTGACTTTCCCAAAATGATATGTAGATTGGGTTTTATAATACCGGTAGTTCCTATTGTAGCTTTTAACTATATTAAACATTTTATAATCTGCTTATAATTTTTATAAGTAATGTAATTTTTATCACTTCCCCATTTTGATATCTTTTTACATGCATTGTAAGCCATAAAATATTGTTTTGTAGGCCAGACTGGGAGTCCTTTCTATTAAATACAAGAGTAAACGTGTGGGAAGAATCCAGAGAAAGAAATATTTTGGGAAATATTAAAAAGGCAGAATATATTTCCACAAAGGATCTTAAAGGCAGAAACCAACACCTCCCCACAAGTCTCTCTGCCCCAAACAGAAACCAGGTCTGCAGAAATGCAGATGTGATAATCTTGTCAGAAAGATTGGAGCCAGGAAGTTTGGATTAGAAAGAGAGATCCCTAGAATCAACAATCCCTCACACCAAAAATCCAACAGTCATCAGCCACAGCCACAGGGAAGCAGGATAGGACCTTTGGGACATAATAGGATTAATTAACCACCATCAGAAAACCAGAAAGGCATACTCAGACTCAGGTCAAAGTTCATGCCACAGGAACAACTCCAAACAAAAGCTCAAGAAGGTATAAAAACCCACCACTCCCTACCACATGTGGTCAGCTTTCCCAGAGCCAAGTTTCTGTCTGGCTTTGCTCTTCAATAAACTACAACCTTCTTTCTAAAGCAGTCTCCATTTTGTTTATTCCCAGCTTGGATTGGACCCTGATGAAGATTTTTCTTTTGACAAATGTACTTTTAATAACTTCCCTTGAATATTAGGTGCAGTGACAGAGTATGCACAAAACACTGTTGGCAATTTATTGAAAATTATTACAGGTTATATAGCAGATTATCTTTTCTTTCCATTCAACCGTTACATCAGCAGCAGTCTGCATCGTGTGCAGCATGACCCACTTTCCAATACATCACTGTGGAATGAAAAAAAAATCTNTAAAGTCTTAAGTTGCTCAAGTCCAGTTTCCCCTGGTCAGTTCCATCTGGTTATTATTTACTCACAGTTCTCTGTAATTCACAGAAGTGGAGGCAACGACTGGCTTTGTTCCCCCCCAAAAAAGGGAACAAAGGCACTTGGGAGACGGAGATTTCCCGGACTCCGGAGGAGTACCCAATTTCGCTCTCCCGAGAAAAAGCTCTTGGGACTCTACTCCTATCCAGGAGTACTCACCTCGACCCCTTCTCCCGGGGCACAAGGTTCCAAGCCGCTGAACAGCTGCTGACCGCTGTTCATGCTGGCTCTGACGCCTTCCCAAGCGGACGGCTCCGAAAAGAGCCGCCATCGGCGCGCCGTCCCACCGGAAGTTCTCTTCATTGTTTTTCTAAAGTAACACGTGTAAGGGCTTCCAAACACAATTTGGAATCCAACTGATACCATAGAATTTTTAGCTTTACCTGCATAAAGGATAACCTTCCACCATCAATCCACTTTCATGGCACTGCTTTCCTTTTTAAATAAAATTTTATGTAATATTATTTTCAGGTATAAATATTTCTTATCGTAGTTATGTAACCTTATTTAAGCATTTAACCAAATATTTTATCAGAAAATAACGCATCTCAAGCAAGATGGAAAACTGGCGGTTCTATCAAAATTCAAAGCCACATCTTGCATTTTTCAATAAGAATCAGTGAAGTTTATTCTCTCCCATGGACTGTCCTTTTTAATCTTTGGCTACAATCCTATGCTATGCAATTAATCCTCCCCCCCCATCACAAAATTCATGACCTTGTTCAGTCATAATAACAATGTTGTTTGACAGCTAGTCAATATGAACCAGGCCACTATGACTTCTGCAATTAATTATGATTAAATAAGTCACTACTTATTTAATTCAATTAATGTCACTATTGCACTAAACACATTAACTAATATATTACATTACATATAGTTTCATTACATTATAATGATTACATTAAGCCTTTTGTGGTTGGATTCTGAGTTCCCCGTTATAAGCCTTTCACTTTTGTTTAATACATTTTAACGACTATTGTAAATTCATTGTATTTTTATTGTGTTTCAGAAGGAATCAATGTATTTCAAGAGTGCTTTTCTACTACTTGTTTTAGTATATTTGGGAAGCCTTTCTTTTATCAAATGGTGCAACACCTCAGATTTCATGGTGCTCTAAAAATGTAAACAATTAACTGCTCCTAGCTCTTCTTCAACTGGGGCTTAGCTGAAACAATTCCATTAAGCTGCAGTGAAGTGAAAGAAAGCAGCACTGTTCAAATGGCTCACCAAGATTGACTTTCCCAAAATAATATGTAGATTGGGTTTTATAATACCGGTAGTTCCTATTGTAGCTTTTAACTATATTAAACATTTTATAATTTGCTTATAATTTTTATAAGTAATGTAATTTTTATCACTTCCCCATTTTGATATCTTTTTACATGCATTGTAAGCCATAAAATATTGTTTTGTAGGCCAGACTGGGAGTCCTTTCTATTAAATACAAGAGTAAAGGTGTGGGAAGAATCCAGAGAAAGAAATATTTTGGGAAATATTAAAAAGGCAGAATATATTTCCACAAAGGATCTTAAAGGCAGAAACCAACACCTCCCCACAAGTCTCTCTGCCCCAAACAGAAACCAGGTCTGCAGAAATGCAGATGTGATAATCTTGTCAGAAAGACTGGAGCCAGGAAGTTTGGATTAGAAAGGGAGATCCCTAGAATCAACAATCTCTCACACCAAAAATCCAACAGTCATCAGCCACAGCCCCAGGGAAGCAGAATAGGACCTTTGGGACATAATAGGATTAACCAACCACCATCAGAATACCAGAAAGGCACACTCAGACTCAGGTCAAAGTTCATGCCACAGGAACAACTCCAAACAAAAGCTCAAGAAGGTATAAAAACCCACCACTCCCTACCACATGTGGTCAGCTTTCCCAGAGCCAAGCTTCTGTCTGGCTTTGCTCTTCAATAAACTACAACCTTCTTTCTAAAGCAGTCTCCATTTTGTTTATTCCCAGCTTGGATTGGACCCTGATGAAGATTTTTCTTTTGACAAATGAACTTTTAATAACTTCCCTTGAATATTAGGTGCAGTGACAGAGTATGCACAAAACACTGTTGGCAATTTATTGAAAATTATTACAGGTTATATAGCAGATTATCTTTTCTTTCCATTCAACCGTTACATCAGCAGCAGTCTGCATCGTGTGCAGCATGACCCACTTTCCAATACATCACTGTGGAATGAAAAAAAAATCTCATGGTTTATATATTTAGTGATATCCAATCTGGGCTACAAAGATCCCCACGACTGCTAGAGATAGCAAGATGATGTAAACAACTACATTTGTTATCATTTTCCGGCGATCCGAATTTTTGCATCCTAGATCTGCAAGCTTACAAGATTCAACGACAGACAGGAAAGTGCAAATGCTATAAAAATAAGCACGGGTTTTCCCCTGCCTTCCGTATGCTGTATTTGTATAGGTGCTCGTAATTATTTTTAGGAGAAAAGTAATCGCGGTTTATACCGCATCGTATCTTATTCCCCTACAAGAGCCATCTTTGATGTGGGCAATTTAGTAACAAAGCTGAAGAAACGAGCATTCGTTCTAAGCTACGTTGATATGTAACGCGTAGAAGGTCACGTGAGCCTAGCCTTTTCTGATTGGCAGCACGCAGGAAGCGCTGCTATTCCCTCGGTTGTCGGGTTGTTGTTGGTATAATGTAGGCGAAAGAGGCGTCGGGTTCGGGTCAGAGGAGTCTTCCCTTAGGCGAGTGGAAGTGGCACCGCCCGTGCGTTGGCACCGCCGGCATGAGAAAGCGGAACGAGACCGTCACCTTGGAGCATGAGCGCTTTGCCTCCTCCGCTCCGGCTCCAGCCGCCGCTTCGTCTTCCCCTGCGCTGAATAAGGACTTCAGCTTGAGACCCAGCCCGCGTTTGTCAGGCAGCGCCCGGGCCGCCGGTGACTCTGCTATGAAGCGGGCACTTGGCAGGTGAGACCCGTAGCAGAGCGGCCATCCCTTCGGCCGGCCTTGCACCGCGGTCCTCGCAAGCTCGACCTCGGTTTTGTCTCCTTGGCAACGGGCAGACAATCCATTCCGCGTTGCCACCGCTGGCCGCTTCTTCCCTTCCTTGGGCTTTGCTGTTGCGGTGGGTTGGCCGCGGAGCCCCCGGTTGCAATTTGCGGAAGAATGCCCTTGGCGTTCTCCCTTTGTCCGTCCGCCTTTCGGTGCTCGTCGTGGAGGTTCGCAGTGGGCTGGGTTGGGTGGGGGGCGGGGGAGGGCGATTCCAGCCCGAGGATCAGCAGGAAGGGACCGAAAGCGCCGCGGCCCTCCGTGGAGTTCCTGCTCCTAGTGCTGCATTCGGGTTACAGACTGCGGCTGCAGCAGGTCAAGGAGGTGATTCTGTACTGTGTGTATCGGGTCTTGGCCAGGCAGGCGCTGTATTTTGCCACTGGGTGACATAAGGTGGCTGGGATGGAGCATATGGAAAGCTTAAGCCTAAGGAAAAGAAAGATCTGACAGTCTCAATAGATACTCGGTCGAGTTTGTCTTTAGCTTATAGCCTGGGATTAAAAGAAACATGTATTTACTTCCATATCAATTTACTTAAATTTTGAGGTGAATAACTCCTGAGGCTTTCAAGATTGGCTTAGGCATCAGACCGTATCAAAAAATTAAAAATATTGGAAGGGATATAAAAACATATAAACGATCTGTTCTTAACTCTTTTATGTGTCTGTCACATCTGTGTCTTTCACTACATTTCTTAAACCTCATCTTTATTAAATTTATAACTCACCTTTCCTTCATGAGCTATCGAGGCATACATAGCAGACCTTTCTCCCATTTTTTCTGCAAATTGCATCAGTACAAAGCTGGATGAAAGCAAACACATATCCCCTGTTTTAAAAACACTTAGATTACAATGTTTATCTTTTCATGTTTCACAAACATGAAAAAACATGTTCTTCAGAATCTCTGCTTCTTTTTCCCTTTGAGTGGTACAGCTGGGTATGTGTTCCTCCCATTCTTGGATACAGTCCCAAAGGTCTGGATACAGAATTGGTACTGAATTGTTTATTTTTTTATATTTTTACTGTAACAAAAAGAAATTAATTGGAATAGTTAGATAACAGCTGCCCAGAGTTACTTGATAGCGAGATGGACAGCATATAAATTTAATAAAACATTTAATTCATTTAATTGTAATTTGGTTTAAACCTTTTTTTCTTGGTGCCACATTTTGTTTTTGTCCTACCACTCATTGGTCTGTGGACCTAAGCAGCTCTTTAATGGGCAAAAAAAGACAAGGTACATAGCCAGCTTTAAAACTGTTGCTACTAGATGTTATTATTAGTAATCTTTGTTATAGAAAATTTGAATCAGTGTTTTTCAGAGTTAAG
>NW_015386133.1:179812-202955 GCF_001527695.2 Protobothrops mucrosquamatus
TGAATTGAGTGGGGCTTTAGACTATTTCTGCACAGTTACACAAAGGAATATTTGGTTTACAAAGAGAAAGTACGTTTGATACTTGACACTCCCAATATTGAGATCTCAAAAAACAAATGATCTATGACTTCACTGATACTGAAGATGCCCAGAAAGCTAAGTAGTTTTCAATGTTAGTTAGTACTGTCAGTTTTGAGACTTGTGTTCATGTATGCTGTTGTATTAGAGCTAGGTAATCTTACTACAGCATAATATTAGTAAAGGCCTTTTTTGTTTTACCTTTTACCCTGCAAGAAGCTAATGTTTCTTCTGATCACCTTTGATCACTTGCTTCTAAGCCAGATAATTCAATTGTCAATAAGTGACTATAGATGCCAAGATTGTTGTTACCATTGTTCTGCAGACATGATGTTTGCAGTACCTTAATGGTGAGTAACAAATTTTAAATTTTTGTGGAGTGTTATAAAACTCTCAAATCATGCAAGATCTAAATTTAAAAAATACCTTGAGATTTGGAATAATTAAGATTATAATCCATTTTAAAAGAATGTGAATCGTTTTTTTTAAATCTTGTGTTCTGCATCTTCAGATCCTTACTTTTTAATATTGACCCAATCATAGATATCAAAGGTTCCTGTTTTAACAAATTAACATAGATGAAGAATCCATAACTATATGTAACAAGAAAATCAAGGTAATATGGAAATAAGTCCTACTCAACTCACTGAAACTTATTTGTATTTAATAATTATATTTATTTTGTTTCTAATTTTATATAGGTTTTATCTGCGGTTGTTGAAGTCTTCATCCTTATTTCATATTCTGTTTTAAAGGTTGCATAAAATGAAAGTCTTTAGGTTGCTAAGACGAGCCAAAGAAAATAAACCTAACATTAATCTCTGTGGCTATATCCTTTCCATCCCAAAGGTATAATAGTTGTAACCATCACTGGGAGTAATTATTCAGTGTTTATATAAAGAATTTTAAATAATTAGAACAAGTGTTCTCGCTAAGAATTATAGCTTAGTAATAGGCACATCTTTTTTATGTACAAGTTCAATCCCTTGGTAAACTCCTTTTTAAAAAAAAACAAAACACAAAATCGCTTATACCACCGTTTTAGAAAATACCTAACTGAATCTATAGAGAGCCTCTTTTAGTCTCAGTAAATAGTATATAGGCTGATATTCAACTGCAGATTCAAAGCAGAACAGAATTCCTTTGTATTGTTTTGGGAGGGTTACTTCAGGTTCTCTTTGCTGTTGAAAGCATCCTTTGCTGGGCAATTGGACTTTAGGATTATACACCCTATTACAGCAAGGAAGCAGTCTTTTCTTTTTTTTAAATAGAGGGCAGTTTATCATTTCCTCACAAACTTTTATTCAAGGACCTCTTGACCCTACCTCTTACAGTGAAAATCTTTTTGAGAAGATTGGAACTCAGGTCCTGATGGATGAAGACATGTACCTTCACTAAATATTTTCCTGGCAGTAGCAGAGAAGTTTACATATGCTTACACATTTCCTGTTACATTTAAGGGATGTAGTAGATCCCTTTATCTTTATTATTTGTTGCAGAACTAGAGGCTGTATCTTTCCTGTCTTATTTTTGTAGATTCTTTGGGAAAATTATCCTTTGAAATATCTAATGGTTAAGGTTATTTCTTGATGCTGAGAACTTTTGCAATTATGTTGTCCTGTTTTTAGCTTATAACCATGTATAAGTTACTGAGAGGCCGCTACGTTTGGAGCCATATGTAAGCTTGGTAAAAAAGCTAATATAAATATCCTTAAAGGAATGATGAACATTGACATGAAAATACATTAATAGTCTTACAGATGAATGAAATATAGGCTATACTGTATGTAAAGTTAGTGAAAATAGCGTCATGTTTTGTTATTGTGGCAGTACTCCCAGTTTTGGCAGGGATCTGTTGGTAGTCACAAAGAAAGTAGTTATTTGATGAGGGGCTTAAGATCTGTAATTATGATATGGAAAAGAATCTTGTCTCTGTTTCTTTTTAATGAGGCTGAAGAGATATAACTGAGAGGAATATAATGTTATAAAAGATCTTTATTCCATCTCCTCTTTCAGTTTTCTAAGATTTTGTATTTTTTTTAAATTGTCCCATGTTAAATAGTTGCTACTTAACTCTGCCTATGCTTCTTAATACTACTAGTTCCCTAAGCTTAAGAATAAGCATAGATTTGGAGACCATTTTTATGTTGCCAAGGTCTCTAGGCAAAGAAGTGTTAAAGCTAGCTCCTCCTCTTCTATATAGCTACTTGTAGCTTTTCTGGAGTGATTTATACAGCTAAATTAGGTGACCTTTCAGGTCCCAGATTTTCTGGATTGAACAGATTGTTGTGGTTGTGATCTATTTGGCACAAGGCAAGGTCTCTGTGAACTTATTTGCCTTATAGGTTTGATGTGAAATCTAAATTAGGACTGATAATGAACCTAAATATATTAACTAAGGGCTCTCAAGATGGGAGTTGCAACTAATTTAGAAGGGTTAATATTTTAAAACCAGTGTCCAGGTACATGCACTGTAGGAATACAAAACTTATTCCTGCTTTCCTAGATAAGCTATAGCATAATTGTTGTATAGGCCAAAGAGTAAACCATGCTTGTATAATCCAAGCAGCAAGTGTGTTTTGAAAGATGGCATCTAAATCTAGCTGTCTTTTAAAATAATCTGCCATTCATACCAGCAATTGTCATGGCATACAAAGTTTGAAAATCTCTGCAATGTTAGATACTTAGAGAAGATGGGCTCATATCAGGCTAGAATTTAGAGACTAATCAAAATAAGTAGGAACCCATAGCTTGACTATTTGCAAAAATAACCTTTGATTTATATGAATGAAAAGATAGGGCTAGAGGGAAGATAAGAATTTTTTTTGAAGGTGGAGCAGAGAATTCTAAATAGAAAAGGCATACATAGTCAGGAGTGGTAGGAATGAGCAAGGCTGAAGGTCAAATATGTTGATGAAATAAATAGCAAAGCATTTGACTTCAACCTAAAAACACAATACATTACAAAAAATGTAAATCTTATGACATATCTATCTATCTATCTATCTATCTATCTATCTATCTATCTATCTATCTATCTATCTATCTATCTATCTATCTATCTAATCTATCTGTCTACACGTATACATTTTTCCCAAATATTTGTGGCATTCTATAAGACTAAAGTTAATACTTTTAGTAAGGCTGCAGACTTACACAAATACAATAATTGCATATAAGAAGGACTTACTTTTAAGCAAACATATGGTGATAGTATTAATTGCATAGTAATGCCTTAAAGCTTGATTTTATGGAATATTACCTTGTAGTTCTGAAAAAGCCTGCTATGCAAGTGATGTTATGAGCTAGATTGTATACTCTCAGAAGGATAACCCATGATAGACACAGGGTAGGTGAGAGGTTAGACTAAATAAAGTCCATTTCAGAAGGAAATGGTAAGCCATTCCGATGTAGATAGATCTTGATTTACATCGTTATTTGTATTAATTACATTATTATTTGTTTAGTAATGGTTTGAAGTTATAATGGCCTCATAAAAAATGACTTACAACCTGTCCTTGCAGTTATGACTGTTGTACCACCACGGTCACATAATCACATTAGAGGCACGAGGCAACCAGCTCACATTTACGACAGTTGCAGCATTTTGTGGTCATGTGATTGTGATCTGCGATCTTCCCAGCTGGCTTCCAACAAGCAAAGTCAATTGGGGAAGTTGGATTCACTTAGCAACCATGTGATTCATTAACCATGTCATTATCTTAGTAAAAATTAGATCTGATCAAGTGATGACTCACTTTAGGACTGCATCATCTTACGATGGAAATTCCAGTCCCAATTGCAGTTGTAAATCAAGGACTACCTTGATTTTCTTTCTTCCAAGAAAACCAAGTAGACATTCATAACAGAATAATAGAAACATGACACTGGCATATGAATCTCCCAAATCAAAGGTATCCAACAAGCATAAAAACAGAGGGCAAGAACAAGTAGCACTAATGCTGTGGATGTAGTTGGATTAAAAGCATGTCCAGTTGCAACTGATGTGTCGTTCTTGAAATCGGTGAACTGAAGTGAGCTGGAATAGATCATTTTGCATCAGAGGAGCATCAGATTTTTTATTGCAGAAAAGAAAATCATAAAAAAATGGAGTAGCATTATTAACTAAATGCTGCCATATTTAATTCTTGAAAACAACTCCAAAATGATAGAATGATCTCAATTCAAAACCAAGTGTCTTCTTTGTCACTGTTCCTCCACTCTGAAATAGCATTCCCCCTGTGTTCTAAATGGCGATAATCTTGTTGTCTTTCTGGTTGTTCTAATATGCTTTATGATATATGACCTGGTTGTTCTAATATGCTTTATGATATATGACCTATTGTTTGCTGTTTATATGTACACTGTGAGTTTATGCACCGGAGACAAATTCTTTGTGTGTCCAATCACACTTGGCCAATAAAGAATTCTATTGTATTCTATTCCATTTCCATTCCATTCCCTGGGCTGAAGGGTTTTATGATTCCATTATTATGCCATGAGTGTTTTAATTATTTTATTCCCTGAGCAGTTGTTTACTATTTGGTTCTTTTTTCAGTACATTGTGTTTTTAACTTGTCCTATACTTTGCCTTGACTTGTTTGATGACTGACATTAAAAAGCTGGTAAATTAATAAAGCCAATGTTCCAACTATAGGTGCAGAGGTATCAGAACTTTAATATTCTTATGACAAAATGCAATTGTTAACATGACAGATAATAAAGATGTACTAATCATAGACGACCAAAATATTAATTACCGTTAGAAGTAAAATAACATCTGGAACCAAAGGACATTTGGTTTCAATAAACAAAATGAAGCAGAAGACATACAAGTAGTTCTGCTAAGCAAAAAATCAGGTAACCATGATAGGCTTACAATGCCATTCCCATTCTGCAACCAAATTACCATGGTCATTAAGCAAAGCATCACGTGATTGTAACTTACAGTTTTACTTTTAAGTTCTCCATTAAATCTGCTTGTTGCAAGCAGGTTGGGAGGCACACAAAAAGCAGGCACGTGATTGTGGGTATGCAGTGGTCTTAAATGCTTGGATAGATCACATAAAGATTTTTTTTTTATACCATTGTCATCTTGAACAGTTGCTAAATGAGGTAGTCAGTAAGCAAACATGACCTGTATTTAATCCTACAATGAAAATTCAGTATTTATATCAAATACCTCCTTCCAGCAATAAGACAACACTGCACTTGGACATCACAAACTGGATTCAGAAGAGGCAGAGGTATTCATGATCACATTGCTACCATCAGAACAATTGACGAGGCAAGGGAATTGCCTGATTTCCCTTTAATTATTTACCTTATATGCAAAATTGATATTGGGTGTGTGAAATAGAAGAAATAATGATTGGAATTGCTATTTCTGTAGAAAACATCAATATCCAGTGATAGACTTGTGATACTTTGACTGAAAAATGCTTAACAAAGTTCTTGTTGAAATTGAAAAAAGAGAATGCAAAAACTGATCAGCTGCTTAGTATTTAAAAAAACCAAAAAACAAATCCAAGATCATACTCATAATAGGCAATGCCAACCCAGTGCAAATCTGCAAGAAAGTCACAATAAATCCAGTAAATAAATATTTTTTTAAAAAAAATGTAAATAAATAAATAATAGGTTATTTATGATTGCCATCCTAAGTGACAGATCAACTGCTGATCATAATATGCTTTATTAAGCTTATAAATGAACCCCAATGCAGTATTGACACATGCCAAGTAATAATTTAGAATCATGTTTGATTCCACAGGTTTAATAGCCCTGTTATGGTATCTCATTGGCAATCTCATTGGCACTGTATTTGTATAGCAGAACTTTGCAGTGTGAACCTCTCTCCTGAATAATTAGGGCAATTAACCCTGGAGAAGGACAAATTAATAGTAAAAGAGAGAATTAGGGACATTGATCATCAAAATGATATCACCAGTTCCCCTGAATTCTATTGCCAATGTTAGATAATTGCAAGCCCTCTCCTGCAGTGTATCTATATAATCTGTTCCTAAGCAATCATAGATGGGTCTTTTCCACAACCTGATGGGAAGATTTCATGGGATTCTTTATTTGCAGAAATTTTGCACTTGTGGATCCAGGGAGACTCATGTCCTCATACAGTGGCCTATCTATGATGCCCCCATAACATGCTCCAAATATAAGGGTAACATAGATTAATTTTGTATTTATTATTTTTATATGCTTACTCCATATTCACATATTCACATCTCAGGTGGCCTAATAACTTTTAACAAGTTGTACAACTGCATGCAACTTTTTATTAGATATGTTGTTTTATTGCCTTTTTTTTCTTTCCCTTTTTATTGCAAAGGCTGGTCAAAGACCATAATAAAGATATTTGATTTGCTTGTAAGTGAAGGATAATGATTTTATAAAGCAAAAATACTGAATAATTTTAAATTCTGCTTAGTCAATCTTTTTTTAAAATGACAGCTATACAATAGTAACAAAACTACAGCTTGAACATCTTCCAGAGTATATGTTTAGAAGTAAGAGTTACATTTACAGTACAAGAATTTTAAATGTTTCCATGATCTATTTGCAAAGGAGAAATTGTTCTGATTATTTAGGGGGCAACTAACAGATCTGTAACTTCGAAATAAAAACTGTTTTTAGTTAGTTGAAACTCACTTTACTAGTTAGGCAGGGACTAAGATAAAAATAAGTCTTAATTTAGCAAAGGCAGTTCCTAATGAAACTGTATCCCACTGAGTTTGCTGTAACTCAAAACAAAGCAGAATTGTCTACAAATGCTGATCAGTAACACAAGGCCTTATCTATGAAAGACATGAACAATAACGTTGCTGTGATAATCATATGATTGTGAATATATCTTCATGTTTTCTTCTTGATTTCTTTATGTATTATTTTGGCTGCTGTAGAAAGAATAGTTTAAAATTTTGCTAATTTATCAGTGAAATGGTCTGACTTTTCTGCTCTATCTAACTCAGACAAATCTGAAAAATGTTGAAGAATGTAATTTCACCATATTACGAAAATTGTCCAATATGTGCTACCTCACCAGAAAAGGAATTGTTTTTTTTCTTAGAGAAAAGCAGTTAAATTCCAATATCCACATTTATTTATTCTGAAACTAAATAGGACATGTGACTGAAGTTTCTTTTGTAAGCAAAACAGTGTAGGGGTGGTAATTGATAGCTATAGATATGAAATCTACAGTAGTTATATTTGGAATAGATGTTACCCTACAGTAGTAATATTGTGTAAATTTCACATTGCTTCCAGCTTTAGCAAGTTATGTTAAATTAGAGTTTCATTATGTGTTTTTAATAAGCAAATAATAAATCATTCTTTAGACCAGCGGTTCTCAACCTATGGGTCGCGACCCCATTTGGGGTTGATCGACCATTTCACGGGGGTCGCCAAGCAAGGCTGTCTGCCATTTTTTCCTCTTTTCTGGCGGGTGCCTTACCTCCCTTGAGCTGGGCCAGCTGGTGGTCGGCCTGCTCCGTCTCTGCCGCTTGCCATCTATGCCTCGGCCGGCGCAGGGGGCGGAACCACACATACGCGGCGCTTCCGGGCAGGGAAAGTCCTCGAATTACGACCGGTTGGGTAGTCCTCGACTTAGGAATGGTTTAGTCCTCGACTTAGGACCGGTTTAGCCCTCGACGTAGGACCGGTTTAGTCCTTGACTTACGACCGGTTGGGGGTCGCGGCATTAAAAAGGTTGAGAACCACTGCTTTAGACTGTCATGCATATATACTTGTTTGCTTTGTAAGAATGTAGTTCTCCTTTTAGCAGGCAGCAGTTTCTCTTGATAAACCCCCTGCAATGGGGCCAGGAGATAAGCAAGCTATGAAGTGGAATGCTTTCTCTGCTCAAAATGCAGAAACAGGAATACCATCATCCACCCTCGGTACTTCATTATCATTGCCCAGAATCCTGCTACCAAACTGAGGCAAAAAAGCTGCCATGTTCTCCACAGAACTCTTTTCCCAGGAAAAGCTCTTTGCCAGGGCACAGCAAAGCTTAAGAAATCCTGTCATATAGGATTACTGTGGCACAAGGATATTACAATAGTGAGATTTGAACTTTACTATTGTAGATTCTAGTTTAGGATGTTACCAAAGCATTTAAGGTAACAATTGGACTAATAAAGTATTCCTTTCTTAAAAGTTCTAGAAGAGTTCTGAGAGTTAATGGCATTCTACTGAGGATCAATTCAACACTGATAACACCTTTCCACAATTACAATTTGTAGCCAAAAAAGAAAGTAATTACTTCCAAATGAGAAAAAAAGTTTTGGATATTATTTTTCTTACTTATTGCAGCAGGAATTTAATTATAAAGTAGTTGCAATATTGTATTGCAAACTGCATGTCAAAAGAACAGGGGTAATAATGTTGGTGGAATCTTCCTGAATGGCAGTTTGGGTATTTAGATATTAGCTTCTTGTTTATTATCATATTTCTAACATTTTATATGACATCTGCCCTCTTTAGTTATATGAATTTTATCATATTAATTTTCAGCATTATTAACCATAGTAATGGTAAGAGAAAACATACAGTATCAGATACGTTATTTGGATGAGAGATCCTTCTATTTTTGTTACATTATTCCAATCTGTTTAAAAAAAAACTTTGAGAAAATTAATTCTAGGTATTTTTAAACATTAGATTGAGGGAATCGTTGTAAATGTTGTGTTGATATTAATATTGTCCTCCTCTATCCTTTCCTTTGGGAATCCTTATTAGTCAAAGTGCAATTTTTTATATTTCCTAAGTGCAGAGGACAGGACTTCTGCATGTTACTTTACAAAGCAGAATGTCAAATGTTGATTTGTATATAAATGATAATGTAGCAGTTTGTAAATCTTCTCAAAAATACGCAGTGGAAAAATATATCCATATTGTTGTCAAAAAAATTCTATATAAATGAATTTATGAGTTGGACTTGATGCGGAGGAGACTTTACCTTTATTAAAAACAGGAAGCTATTACTGTGATTATTTAATAATTGAGACTATATCCACAAATAAATGGCCTACATTTTGGTCGTGATTATCATCCACCATGGTTCTCTTAATTAAGCCTATAGCAAAATGTGTTCACAAGAATTCACAAGAATTTTGTAAGTAAAATAAACTTACATTTATTTCTTCTCCTACCCTTTTTTACAGGAGACATGGAATGTGGGTTCGACTGCGGAAGGTAGTGATCTGGTTGTTGGGAATATATATAGCGATTCCATTTCTAGTTAAAATTTGCCCAGCTATTCAGGCAAAGCTTGTCTTCCTAAATTTTGGTAAGAATAATGCTTCATTTAATGTTTATTTTATCTTGACTCTATGCTAATATTTTAATTCAAGATTAATAGGTGTTCATACCTTATCAGCCCACTCTTTCTTTAAAGACTGATTTCTGTTTAATTACTTAAAAGTCAATGTCAGTACCTTACAAGAATCTTGGAAACTGCTGCCATCAAAGCTTCCTTGGTTATAATAATTTTATTTTTTTGTTGGTAGAAAATCTAGTATATTGATATTTGATTTGAAGTCGCATTTGACTTTTTTCAATTGTTCCTGCATATATTAAATCTTGTGTCAGTGTTCAGTACAGATTTAAAGCATATGAGATCACAATTTGTCAGTATCTGATTAAATTTCATTATTTCTTTGTGAAGTGCTGAGGAAGGAGAGGCTTGATACTGCTGCTTGCAATTTTGTTACTGTTGGCATCTGCAGAGAATGTTCTAATACCAGACAGTGAAAAAGCAATTGTTTCCTTTCAGCACTCCTCAAAAATACCATCTTTGCTAGACTTGGTGTGACTGTATTCTAATTATCATGTCTGCATATTATGTAGAATTTGCTGCTGACTTTGCAAATGTTTTATAAAGATAGGATAGAAAACCAGCATTACTCAATGAGCTGAAACTGTGCCCTACAAATTTAATTCTAGGATTTCCTAAATTAGTTTTAAAGATACAATCTATAATTGACTGTTGGAACTAGGACAAACAGTAGAGTGTATTGACAGTTAACAATTATGATTTAATAAGTATGTTTTGGAATATGGCAATAGAAGTTGGAAAACAAATTACAAACCAAAGAAGGTTAACTTCTAATCTTTTCCCAGATGAATAGCCAGAAAAAACAGCAGAGTGTTATCGTACCTTAAAGATACATACATTTAATATAGCCTAATATCTTCATTGGAGACTTTGTATATTATCCTTAGAATATAATGTACAAACTCATGTTTGGGAGTATATTTGGAAATAATGAGCAATGATGTCAGAGGGAAATGACATATAAAAAATACCATTCATTTCTTTCTGGCCTCTCTCTTTACTGTTCATGCTCTTCCTCCCAAATGGCTGTGTATATATTTACATGCCTCTGATGAAATGCATTGCAATTCATGCAGACCTAAGCTATTATATATTTGTTAGTCTTTAAGGTGCCAGAAGAGTTTTTAAATTTTTTCTGTATCTCTGACTAATGGAAATAATTTTTAAAGAATCCTCCCCTCCTTGTTGACATTTAAACATGTCCAGTAATTTATAGCAAATTTAATTATGCATTAGGATGTATATTATGCAGAAGTATTATTGTGCAAGCTTATGGTTGCTGGTTTTAATTACAGAAATGATTATTTCAATAAGGTAAACAAAATGTAAAAGGAATGCTATCCTTCTATTTCAGTAAGAGTGCCCTATTTCATTGATTTGAAAAGACCCCAGGATCAAGGCTTAAACCATACCAGTAACTTCTATCTGCAGCCAGAGGAAGATGTAACTATTGGAGTTTGGTAAGGAACACTTTATTCTTCTCATTATACATTGATGTCCTTTTATAATTAGAACAAAAGCTTTGCTTTTTTTGTGAATTTAGGGGGGGAAATCAAATAATGCAATGTACATTGCAGTTGTGTGCAGTATTATGCTGAAGGTTGTGCTTTAGACTCAAGTCAAGAAGAATGCAGTTTTAATATAAATGGTGTGGGATTGTTTCAGCATGTGACTTTAGTCTCTGAGAACAAAGCATGGGAACAAGGAAGAAAAAGATAAACAACCTTGAGGATGACATGAATCACTGCTTAGTTGTAGATATATTTGCAGATGTAGCTTTCAGGTTTCATCTTTGTCTTTCTTTTTGAATAGAAGGTATCCCAGATCTTTGATTATGTGCCATCAATTTGTTTTCAGCTTTTATTGATCTCAAAGATAGATTTTCTCCACCATGATCTGTCTCTAATATGGTCTTTTAGATCTTCAAAATGATGCACTCATCACCCTTGTAACTGAGTCTATTCGCCTTGCTATTGATTGTTTTCTTTTTCTTTTTCCTTCCATCTTTCCCAGAATCAGGGCCTCCTTCAGAGAGCATAATGTTCCAAAATAGGATAATTTGAGCCTGGTCATTTGTGCCTCAAGTGAGGAAACCTCTGGGTTGATTTATTTGAGAACCTATTTGTTTATTTTCTTGGCTGTTACTGATATTTTCAGGAGTCTTCTCTAACACCAAAGTTCAAAAGTGTCAATACTCTTCCTATTCTGCCTCTTCAAAGTCCAACTTTTACTTCTATAGAATATCAGAGCATAATAAGACTTGCACAATTGTGATTTTTGTGGATGCAGACACATCATTTGAATATCTTTTCCAAGGTTTGCATGTGATAGTGCTAGTTTGTAGCATGTTTGTTTTACTAATTGTTCCTTTACTATTGATGGTTAATTCTAAAAGGTAGAAACCAGCACCCCTTTGATATCTTTGTTAGCAATTCTAATCCCAATTTTTAGTTTCGGATAATCAGATGGACTAACAAATGTTTTTGCATCATGATGCAGAATTATGTCAGGTTCTGTCAGATGAAACTGATTATTAGGTAGCAGAATGAAAACTGGATAGCGAGTCTTGAACTTTTCCATTGATAACAAGAATAGACTCAGCAAACTGCACTTGCAACCAAACATTGTGGTTTACGGTGCTCTTAATTAGGATGAAATTCTACCTTTGGAAAGATACTCAATTCTGTCCTCCCAACTAGCCTAGTTTTTCATCGTTTCCTTTCATCTGTTTGAATTCATATTTTTATTTTTCTTGTCTTCACCTCCTTATTTGATTTTTTTTCTTGTAAAGCAGTTTCATTCTTCTGTAGTTATTTCATTTTTTCAATGCTATTGCGGTTATATAAATATGTCAGTTTTGCTTTTCCAATAGTATTTTTTTAAATTATGTTTGAGGGATTCAGCCTGGACTTTTTCACTAAATAATTTTGTCATAATTTTATACTGCTCAGAGCAATGAATCAAAGGACAGTAAAACAATAGTAGAACTACCAGTTTGTTTAAGTATGACTATAAAAATACAAACAATAAAATAAAAGTTAATGATGTGATATAAAATATCCAAACCGTTGCCATAATTATGTTCTTTCTAACAAGAAAGCTATAATTGTGATGAACAATGAACTGAGACTCTTGAAATTTAAAGAAAAACTAGGATTGTTATTATATCTAATTTTTACAACTCCTGAACAATATAGTCTAAAAGAACAATGATAGGCAAGTGCACACTGATGCTCCACTCTATATAAGCAAACAAAATGCTCAGGGGCCTTCATATGAGGAAATTTTATCAGGGTTTTTATCTTAGAAAAAAGGTAAGTAAGAAGATGGAATGGCACGATAAAGAGATATGAAATTCTTTTTTGTAGATAGTGAGAAAAAATATTTACCTTTCTTAACAACTAGATCAGGGTCCTTCAATTAAGATTAAGAATATGAAATTGAGGAATTTTTTTAAAAAACTGCCTTTTCTCCCATAGTAAATTGAAGTTGCTAGTTCAAGATTTGAGGAGTTTTAAAAGGAGATTTAAAAATAACATGAATGTTCAGGTTTTATTTAATTGATTCTAGTTTTTGTGGTAGTATGTTTCTCAGGATTAGTTGTTGGAGAGCACTTGCCAATCATTTTGCATGGAATACTGGGTTAAGTGGCCTTTGGCCTAATCTGCACTGTTTTTATGCTCTTAGGCAATTTCTGCAAGTCTAAGTATGATGTAGAACTGAGTAACAACTCATAATGCTAATTCAGCACTCTATTAGTAGAAGTAAAGTGAGTTTCAAAAGTGATTTGCAACTTTTTTCTATTTTAGTTTGTTTATATGTATCTAACCACTTGTCAGATTTCTTTAACAACAGTCCAGACAAGAAAAGCGCAGCAAAGAAAAAAATCTCTTTAAGTTTCGAATTAATAAGATTTATTTTTAAAAAGGTTGAAATGATAATACAAGAATTGTGGCACATAATTTGCTTTTAGATCTACCCCATTTTCTTTTGAATATTGTAAGATTGTTGAAAAACTGGAATGGGATACCTTTGTCCTAAAATGACTCGTGTGGTGCTGCTCATGGTAGGTAGTGTTTACAGATATCCAAAATTGCATTGTTCTCTATTTTACTCCCTGCCCCACCTTCATGCCTCTACCCACTGTGTTTCCCCGAAAGTAAGACCTACCCTGAAAATAAGGCCTAGCTTGATTTTTGGGGTGAGCTAAATATAAGGCCTACCCGAAAAATAAGCCCTAGTTTGGAGGCAAGGTGCACACCTAAAAATCAAGCTGGGGTGGGGGTGGGGGGTGGAACTGCCCCACGCACCCCACACCCACTTACCTTGCAGCTAGGCCTCTCCTTGCAGGCCCACTTCTTCTGTGGCATCTTCTGCAGCCAGGCCTGCATTTCTCAGTCACAGGCCTTTCCGGAAGGCTGATGCAGCCAGAACTGAGCTATAGATTCAATCCATACAGTAGCGGGCCAAGTGTATTTTTGAGGTTTCTTGGCTAATAACACCACTTTTTTTTGGAGCAGTACCCTAAAACTATATATCAATGGAAAGATAATTTAATCAAGAATGTAATGCAACATAGTTTGTTCAATTATCTGTAGTGTATTCTATGAAACGTTATAGCCAAATAACCAGAAAAAGGAAGTACAACTTGCTTAGATTGATATCAGGTAGCTTTCCTTCATCTGATTGTAGCCAATGAGCGTGAGTGTTTAGAGAGCCAGTCAGGTGTCATCTTGTTTTGGCAATGAGCCAACCAGATCACAGTAGGATTCAGTTACTGATGTCATGTATTGAAGCTGAGAGGAGGACATTTGTCAGTGTGTTATGAGATCGCTATCAAGTTGGTTGGGTTTTTTTCCCCCTTTCATTTAGTGAGCTTGTAAAATGTAATAAAATTAAAGTAATGGTGCAAAGAGTTGACTGGTTGCCCAGAAAGCGATGTAAAATAATAATATTAAGTGAACAAGGCTACAGTTATAAAGAAATTAGAAGAAAAATTGGTGGAAACTTAACCAAAGTTAGCATTTCTACTGTACATGTTTCCCAAATGGTTTCCACAATTTTGGCCACTACCGTAGTTCAGTTTTGCAAGACCTCTGCATCCGAGAACCGAGCTATGGATTGAATCCATTGCTTGGTACTCGGTTGCAAAGGCCTTCTGGAAAGGCCTGACTGCAAAATGCAGGCCGGAATGCAGCTGAAGAATGAAGCTGCTCCTTCAGTCAGAAGAAGTGGACCAGCTGGGCAGGGCTGTCGGTGCTGGAGGTGAGTAAAAAAGACACCCCCCAAAATAAGACCTGGTGCCTCTTTTGGAGGCAAAAAAAAAAAGTTAAAAACTTTCACTTTTATGTCTAACCACTACTTTAAAAGTATCAAAATTGTTGTTTAATTTTCTTGTTTTCAACTTGTAGAAATAAGAGCCAGTTTGGTAAAATACTAAGGAACTTCAGTTATAGTAACAACTTACAAATTGCCAATTGCATCAGCTTGGTGGGAAGAAGGCTAATAATTAACAGGATCCCAATAGACATGCAGAGGCAAATTTAACTCTTTCTTCCTGGTATAATCCTAAAGAAAACCCATTTTGGGAAGTTTGTACTGCTAAGGGTTGGAAGACAGGATATATCCCCAGGGAAAGCAAGGAGTTACCATCCATACTGATTTTGAATTTATGAATTGCATGGGAACAAGTTAGATAGTTCTCGGTACGCATATTTTTTTCTTTATTGATCTTTTCAAGTGTTTGGAATATAAATAGTTCAGCTTGGAATAATATTAAGGCTTGAAAATAGGGGCTGGAAATAAAATATAATAAAGCAGTGTCTCCAAATTCTTTAATTTCAAAGGTTATTTTCAAATTTGTATTGAACTACTGCTCCCTTGCTAAATCTTTGGCATTCATCTTCATGTATCTGTGCTATTGGCTGCACACATAACTTATTCTGAACCATAATTTTGATTTTAAAAGCCATGCTTAATTAATATAATTAAATAGGGTAGAAAATACAGAATATCAGTCACCTCTTTTCCCAAGTATGGCAGGGAAGGAAGCAGAAGTTTGCTGAGAATTGTTCTCATCCTTGTTTGTTAGACTGCACTCTTTTTCCAAAAGAAAACTGAATTAGTTATACTGATGTAAACTAAATAGATTTCTAATGTACTGTGTATGCATCTTATTTACTTTCAAATATTGTTCAGATATCAGCAATATGCATAGATGGCAGCTTTGGTCACAGCTAATTACGTTATTTAGTATAAAATTAAAATATAGATGGTAGTGCATGGAAAAACGAGCGTGTTGCTTTAGTAACTATATTTGCCCAGTAATGAACACTGACTGGATCTGAGAAGATCTAGAGCTTTAGAAATAATTTTATAACCCTTCTCAACAGGGTTATAAATTATAAATTAATGATGGATGGATGGATGGATGGATGGATGGATGGATGGATGGATGGTTGGTAATCAGCAGGATAGTATAAGAAAGGAACTAAATTTATGAGACTTATACTGTACAAAACTGGCTTAATAAATTACTTACACAATTGCCTTAATTATATCTCTTCTGGAATTACTGAACTGGGGGGGGGGGAAACAATTATTTTGTCACATTGGCCTAATGCGTGTTGGGAAAAAACAAGCACCAAACTTTAGTGTTAGGAGCAAAGGTAAGAAACTTTTCAGAATATATGAAAGGTAACAAATACTTTTCATGAGAAGACTGTTGGGAAAGACTCACATGTACATATCTATATATACAGACACAGATATATGTAGAAGAATATAGGTAGTTCTCTACTTGCAACCGTCCCTGCTGGCTTCCACATTGATTTTTCTTGTCAGAAGCCAGCTGTGAAGGTCGTAAATGGTAATCACGTGTCAACCTTCCTGGGTAAACCAGATAGGAAACATGACTAGATGAGCTAACTCTACTTTATTATAAGGTTATATTAACAGAACCTTGCAAGTCTGAAAGTACAAACTTCCCACCTGCCACTTTTAACTGCTAGACCCATTAGGGTGGGTCCTTCCTAAATTTCTTTCTTTCCTAGGCAGCATCTCCTCTCCCCTTTCCTCAAGGTTATCTGTGCATTCCATTACATCAGGTGATGGCAGGGACACTGTGACAGTCTAAGTGCAAGAATCAATTGCAAGCCATTTTTTTCATTGCTACTGTAACTTGAAATATTTGCTAAATGAATGGTCATAAGTTGAGGACTACCTGTAATCAATGAACAAAATCTGCAGGATGGTGCCAGAATGTAAGCTAGGGTATTTCCTGTGATATAAAAATATATAATTGTATGAAATCAAACTGGACTTTGAATTTTTGCTACAGAAAGCTAACTTGCCTTTTTCTATATAGAACAGTTATGAGGCTATTCAACACAAGCCTAGCATTTTTAAGGATAACTCTTGTTTGTTTGGTTTGTTTTTATATTTATTTCTACCATGAAATAAAAATCCACCTCTGTTCATATGCCCAGGCAGTTGCACATTTGTGTTAACAGATAACTTACCTGATTGAAACCTGATTTTACTGAGTATGATGTGGAAAATGCCATAAAAACAATTTTCTCTTCTCCCAAAATTATGGAAACGTTTTGGAAATTGTGCTGTAAATAATGTTTATCTTATTTAAAACTTGCTTGGACTTCTATTTTATTCTTTAGTTTGATGAGCAGTTCTTGCAATATAATGTCAATAGTAGTTTTCATTGCAAATGGATCCACTATCCAGGCCACAATATCCATATCCACAAGCTTGTAGAAACAAATTTCCATATCATTATGCAGCTACTTAAATGATCCATCTATATGAGTATCAGAAAATTCCTGATGTCCAATATTGTATGTGTATAATTTCAGTTTTCCAAGAAATCCCTTAATCTTCTCTTTTCATGATAAAAGGTAACACTTTCTTCCCTGCAGTTGCTTGTTTAACAAAGAAAGCTTTTCAAAAATATCAGAGAAAAGTAAAACATGTTGCATTTAGTAAAAGTGATCTCTTTTTCGTTTTGTTTACTATTGAAAAATGCCACAACCATTCCCATAGAGCATCAAAATGAAGAATGCAGTTACCTTTAGATAATGGATTTCTGTATGCAATAATAAGTATTTAAATCACTCCCGTTGCAAGGCTGTTGAAATAAACAATTTTGACATACATTTAATTTTATGCAGTTAACTGCCTTTCATATTAAACTTCTATATTGTTCTGTAGTTTGATGAGCAGTTCTTGCAATGTAACATCAATGTCAGCAGTATCCATTGCAAAAGGATCACTGTTCAGGCCAGAATATCCAACCCTTCCAAATATTTTGAAATCGAAGGGTGGTGGTGAATTATGCAGTGAAAACAAAATACTTCTGGCACCACATATTTCAAAAATGCGATAAATTTTCTATGTAACTGTCATGGAAGCTATAATATTGTCAAAAGGGGTATCATTCTTATTGAAATAACTCTTCTTCAAAAATTGTTTTCCCTTTAATAACTGTTTTAAGTTTTCATGTGAAAAGTGTTTCTTCTCTGAGCTTGTCAGCGACAAATATCTTACATAAGCCATAAGTATTGTTGTGTTATCTGGTAAATATGCTTCAGCAATTTGCAGACCAAACTTCTTAACTTTTAACTGGGACACTGGGAATCTGGCATCAACAAGACAGTATCTGTATTACTATACAATTTCTGTGCCGCCCCATTACATGTTTTTTACTTGTAGCTCCCTTGAAATATCCTATGGTTCCCAACTGAGAACAGCTGAATTAAAACTCTAGAAATTCTGGAAGGAATTCAGCACACAATCCATTGCTGATGGTTTGTATACTAATTTTAGATACTGTATATAACTTACTGCACATTTCCTATAGGCTTCTGAAGCAGGGAGGTTATTAAGATAGGATGAAAATATGCAAGGAAACAATGAAATTCTTGTTACCATTTTTTTTAGGCACACAGTTCCTACAGTTTTATGGAAAGATGCTCAAGGGAAGGACCAACTGTGGTACGAGGATATTTTGGGTTCCAATAACCCTGTAATCCTTTATTTGCACGGAAATGCAGGGACTAGGTAAGCAAAACACAAAAATGTAAATAATGCCCATAATTTAAATCTATTCAGGGCTCATTCTTCATTAGGCAGGGCAAGTACCGCAATACACACACACACACACACACACACATTGTGTGTGTGTGTGTGTGTGTGAATATAATCAAATCAAATCAAATTCAGATGTGAATATAAGACTGCAGAGTAGAAAGGCTTTTATTAAAGGACTTTTATTTTGCCGCATCTATGAGGGAAATACTCTGGCATTTTGCTTGTCTGATTCATTTTAAAATGTGAAGGAGGAAAAGGAAGAAATACACTTTTTTCTACAACAGTTTTGGATATAATTAGTAATGCTCATGCTGAAGCCAGCCTATGTCTTGTTTACTGTAGTTAATTTTTCAATATATTTCTCTTACTGTCTTTTCATCAGATAAGATTCCATGGCATTGTACCACAGTTTAGATCCCAAGATTAGACAACATGGTTGATGGCAGCAGCAAAGCAGGGCCTCTTTGATTAATGTTTTTATAACTAGGAGTTCCGTTGATTAATGTTTCTAATTCTTGGAGGAACAAAGAAAGCTATACGCAACCTGATAAGAGAACTGGTTTAAACCTGAAGGGCACTGGCCTGAACTTTACTTACCTGCAAACTCATAATGTGAGAAACAGTTTTCCTGAATGTGAAGATAAGCATTAACAAGATCATACCAAGAATATTATGGGATGCTATGGAATGTTACTTGCTACATATTAGTTACTGAGCATGTGTGCTGCATCAGAGATGTGTCAAATGAAAGAACTCATTCCAAACCCAATATGTTTGGACTGTATATAAAATGATTTTCTGCCTTTGTAAACTGCTCCTCTTGAGTGAGGCAACTTTCCTTACTTGTATGCAGATTTTAATGTATCTTTCCGGCTTGGATTCTGTTAGAACAAGGGACACCAGGCTAATAGATCTGCTGGCATTGATGGCTAACATGGTGGATGTTTTGGATTTCAATACTACTATGCATTGTTCCACAAATTTGAATGGAATTTGTTGTTAATGTGCAGTTGTTTACAGATTCCAAGTAAGGAAATATTGAATATGATAGATGTAGAAAGCATATTCACTCTTCCAGTCAGTACTTAGTAACATCTTCTTTGGCATAAGTAATAGCTTTTAAGTTTCTTATAGCCAGCTAAAAGACCTTCTATTCTTGCTTTAAAAAAAAAACTTCCTTGCAGAGATCTTCTAGCTCAGAAATATTCATTGGTCTCTGTACATGTTTTATATATCTGAGATCCACTTACAGATTTTCAGTACAAGTCTGGAGACCTTGAAGGCCGTTCCAAATGCAAGAATATAAAGAATCTTGGCTGGCTATATGAGTGAAGCATTATAATTACAGTTGGACACAATTTAGCTCAATATCTGCAATTCAAACTTTGATTTCTGAGGAAGTGGCTGACTTCTCAATGACATGAATAGAATTATGTAAATTCCAGTTAACAGTGCTTCTGCCCTAGCAAGTAGCTAAGACTACGGTCTTAAGTAAGGGTTTATTGAAATCAGTGGTTCTTGAATTATTTCTAACAACAGGTTTTTCATTAAAAGCTAGCTCATATTTATGCTGACATTAGAAAATTATGTAACACAATGTTTTATATTGATTTTAACTTTATTTTCCCAACATTTCTTAACAGAGGAGGGGATCATCGTGTGGAACTTTACAAGGTAGGAATGGTGTTGTTACTTATAAGTTCTAAATACTGTTATGCATTGCTATTAAAAGCAACATGAACCTGTATTTGTCTTCTGTAGTTTATATTTATTTAATTTATATGCCTTATTCCCTGATAAGGTGAAATAAATAAGAGTTAGAAATATAAGAAGGTACTCAAAACTGTGCATTACGCATCAGTGTCAGTCATATTGTAAGCCTTTTATGATTTGTTCCATTGCACAACACAATGAAATATTGCATCTTGAAAAGTTGCCACTTTCCATTAAAAATGAGAACCTTGTATATTGCCATGTCAAAGTGAAGGAATTTGTTAGCATGTAGTGATAATTATTTTAAAAGTGTTTCTTTAATTTATTTGGAGTTGCTTATCTTCCCTTACAGGTTTTAAGTTTTCTTGGTTACCATGTAGTCACATTTGATTATAGAGGTAAGATTATTAGACTATATTTTTGTTCTTAGACTACATTGTTTATCCTTTTGTTCCCAAATATGGGTGGCTGTTTTGTTTTAACCAACCTATTGGCTATTTCTTGAATTTCATTAACCACATAATTTGCAGGAGTTTGTGTGTTTTATTAATACCCCAAATTGTGGAGCATGGTCTGTTAATAGTAATTCCCCATTTTTATAAATTAATTGTAAATAAATTATAAATGTATTACAGAATGTTTACAAATGAATTGTTTAATTAACAGTAAGAGTATGCAAAATGTTGGATCTCAAATGAAAAACTTCACAAAATAAATCTATTTTGAAGCTGCTGTTTTGAATGTGAAACAAGAAATTCTGAGCCAAAAACAACTTTTTGAACGCAGAAGAGTTCTGCTCCCAGCAAAAAATACTCCAGATTGGTTGAAACAGTCCATTTAATAGCATAGCAGCAGTTTCACATCCATAGATTGTTCTATGGCGTTCTGCAAAGTTTCATGCTTGAAAACACTTAAAAATGATATTTTTTGCTTGTACCTAATTAGTTTTTTTCAAATAGTTATCCAAACTACTTAGTAAGCAGTGAATCCTGTGCCAACCCTTTAAAAATGTTAGTTTCTCTAATACATTTTGACTGAATACTTTGGGAATATTTTATACTTCCATAAATTGATCTTCCCATTAATGTTTAATGACAACTTTACTTGAATGACTTCAGCAGTGTCTTTGCTGAGATAAGGAACTATTGTGAGCTGAACAGTACGACGAACAGTTGTAAATATATACATTTCCACAATTTCCAGATGCATTAAAGTTCTTCATGCAGTATGCCTTGCCTTTCTGAAATTAAATCAGCTAACAATAACAACAAAAACCTGCTCTTTTGTATGGATACAAGCCTCATGTACTCAATCTGCTAACAAGTGAACTTCACTACTGCTTAAACAGAAGATAATCTTAGATTTCCTAAAAACATGTAGGCTTGAATGTTAAAAAGTAGCATAGGAGGCATCTGGTTCCTAAAATAGGGCATTTGCTACTTCAACATATTGTTGAATATATTTTTTTCTGCCAGGAAGAATCAGGTCATAGAGCAGTGGTTCTCAACCTATGGGTCGCGACCCCATTTGGGGTCGATCGACCATTTCACGGGGGTCGCCAAGCAAGGCTGTCCGCCATTTTTTCCCCCCTTTTCCGGCGGGTGCCTTACCTCCTTTGAGCTGGGCCAGCTGGTGGTCGGCCTGCTCCATCTCTGCTGCTTGCCAGCTACGCCTCGGCCGGCGCAGGGGGCGGAACCACGCATGCGCGGCGCTCCCAGGCAGGGAAAGTCCTCGACCTATGACTGGTTGGGTAGTCCTCGACTTACGACCAGTTTAGTCCTCGACTTACGACCGGTTTAGTCCTCGACTTACGACCGGTTGGGGGTCGCGGCATTAAAAAGGTTGAGAACCACTGTCATAGAGGGACAAACAGTCTATTTCAAGTGTAATTTTCTTGAGCAGTACTTCATTTAAAAAAAGTTTATTGTGAACTTTCAATTAGCTTTGCAGTTTTCACAAGATAGTTTTTTTTTTAGTTCAGCTTGTAAGTCAGTTCCATTTCTCATACTCAACCTCAAATGATTGAAAAGCAGATATTCCCAGAAATTTTGCTGCAATTGAAGGTCATCTTTTTAGTGTGACTCCCCCCAGCCTGACACTTTTTATATGTGTTGAGATGGCAACTCCCACAATTCCTATTCAGGATTCTTAGCTGAGTGTGTTTGTGTGGTGGGGAGAAAATTGTAGGAATTAGGGTCCTGAGAATTCTAAGATGCTTTAGGTCCAGTGGAACTAGAACCAGCATAGTTGGCAGGTAACAGTTTGTTTTCATATGGTAGTTTTTAAATGCAGAAAAATTCTCCTGTAATTGCACTCCCCCCCCCCAAGAATCCTTAAAATCTATTTGGAGGTAGGGAAACTCTCAAGAAGTTTTACTGTAGTTTTAAGATTTTGTAAAAGAAATTGTCCCACTCAGTTCCATTAGCAAAACAGTCTTATCAGTCAGAAATTCTCCTTGAACATTTAAAGGCATACTGGAATCCAGTTGAATAGGCCTGGTACAACTTTAGTTTCTACATTATGTCAACCTCATTTTACTTTATTGTGTATTTTAGCCTGTTCCAAGAAAATGAAAGGTAATCAAGAATTTACCTATTCATTTCCAATGTCCTGACTCATTGTGCTCTTTGGTCTTAATTGAAAAATGAAACCAAATCCTATATTTTGATTAGCACCTTAAAGTATGATTCTTGGAATATTTATTTTTATCTCTTTCAGGATGGGGAGACTCTATAGGCACTCCCTCAGAAAGTGGGATGACCTATGATGCTCTTCATGTATTTGACTGGATAAAAGCAAGAAGTGGAGACAATCCAGTTTATATATGGGGACACTCCTTGGGCACTGGGTAAACATGTATTTTTCAGATGATCTAAGCAGAATTTTAGAATATTAGTG
>NW_015386133.1:203055-232531 GCF_001527695.2 Protobothrops mucrosquamatus
GGTCGCCAGCCGGTTTACATTCTGCTGGCAAAAATATCCTCAAGACACCACACAAAATGTTCCTATCACAGAAAAGGGGATTATGACAGAGTCAACTGAATACTTTTGGAATATTTTGTACTTCTATAGATTGATCTTCCCATTAATGTCTTTACTTGAAAGACATTAATGAAAGCTATATCTTTGCTGATATCAGGAACCTTTTGCTTATTCAGCCTTCCATTCTTCCGAGGTTAGTAAAATTAGGACCCATATTGTTGGGGGCAATATGCTGACTCTGTAAACCACTTAGAGAGTTCTGTAAAGCACTGTGAAGTAGTATATAAGTCTAAGTGCTATTGCTATTGCTAAATGCTATTGCTAATGCTCATTTTCCTAATGAGCTTAGACTTGCATGTGCTGTAGCTATTGTCTTTTCTATTACACATGCTTGAACTCCGTTCTCAGTGCAGATGCTGCCAAAGACACCAGTAAATTCAAAACGTCATTGTTGTTAGTAGTCAAAGGAGGCCAAATGGCTGGAGGAAATTGATTTTTCAGAGTTTAAATGGAAGAATATGCAAATGGGTTTTTTTCATTTTAAAGAGAGGAGATAGAGCCACTTCTAATGGAACTATGCTCATTAAAAATAGAAATAAGAAATGTAATCAGTAAATACCCCTTTTTAAAGATTTAGGTTTTAGATTAAGTATCCCACATGTAGTGGTTTCTTATTGTGTTATTTAATGATAAATGTGTTGGGTGCCCCCCTCCCACCAGGGGGTTGGACATAAATTGCCTTTCAATATATAGAAAAACCCTTCCATTCACAAAAAGACTCCAATCAAGGGGTTTTTCTTTTCTTTTCTTTTCTCTTTATTAGTGGAATGCATAAGCTCCAAAAAAGTAGATTGGGGTTGCAAAACAGAGCTGCAGGAAATTTATCAAAATTACTTTGATAATATAAATATCCCATATTCAGTTTGGGTCCACTGAAAAGAACTTGGAATCCAAAGCATTTTAGTTTTAAAATAAGAGGAAGTCATAAGCATTTAGATTTACACAAATGCTTCTTTAGATTGAAAAATAAAAGACTAATATCATTCAGGCATCTTAGATTTGAGGTTATACATTGCATTACAAATGATGGGTAGCAGTTTACTGTTTACTACTTTAATTTCTACTGGAGCAATGTGTGAAACTGATCTGATGAATAGTGTTTTATTAGCAATCTATGAATAGAATATACTTTTTAAAATTTAGATTAGAGAGATAGAGCTGTTGTTTATGCCATGGCCTCATATTAAACATTCCAGAATTCCATCACTCATTGCTGCTTTCTTATGGTGAAGTGATGTGTCAAACCATAATGTTTTATGATATGTTTTTCGAAGTAGGAGATAAGATAAATGAAGTAGAGTTATAAAGAAGGTTTAAGAAGAGAACTAGGTAAGAGCTCTCTGTAATCAACATTTAACTCTGTTTTGCTTGTAGAGTTGCAACCAATCTAGTAAGACGTCTTTGTGAAAGAGGTAAGATAATTTTTTCTACATGATGTTATCAAGGAGCATTTCATATCAACCATATTTTCTCTTGTCTTTGAGAAAAGTTTAAATAGGTCAGTATTTAGCAGTAAAACTGCCTTTTTATTAAAATGTCAGAGTGACATAATGACTCCATCATGGTGTGTAGTTTTTTGCAGGCCAAGTCTCACACTTGACTGTTGATAGGTGTGGCATTGAAAGAGGAGACCAGAAAAATGAATGTTTTATTTAAATTTGATTAACATAATGTAATTGTTTTCTTGTTATACATTTCATAGTGTTCTTCTCTCATACGTAGTTTGATAATGTTTGAAGTTCTCTGGAGGCTGTAGTAGTTTTTACCAGCTGCAAAAAGCCTCTTTGCTCAGCTCTTCTGTGATGGGTGGATTTGGCTAACAATTTTCAAATCTGGCAGAGAAGTTAACATACTGCATTTGTATCTTCAAAAGATAAGTGCAGTTGTTCAGCCTGTGAAATTTTATTTTAGAGGTTTTAAAATGCTATCAGAGTTCAGGATATCACACTCTCCTTCTGAACTCTAAGCCAGAGCTTATTCATTTGGTAGTTTGTCTAAGTGGCTTTAAAAATAATGTAATAATACATACTGTTTATCCAGATATAAATCGAAAATAATGACATATTTTTGAACACCTGAAAGTCTTCTTGCGATTATGCCTCTATGTTTAGTTCCAACTCTGGATTTGCATTCCTCCACACTACTTAGATGTCCTTCAAGGTAGATACAAGGCATATTCTTGTAGAGATGTACCAATAGTTTGGCTGAAATGGACAATGCTCTATATTTTTCAGAAACTCCCCCAGATGCCCTGGTATTAGAATCACCTTTTACAAACATACGTGAAGAAGCAAAAAGTCATCCCTTTTCAGTGGTAAGTACAGATTTACATGCTAAAATTCCCATCTTATATTTCCTTGAGAATTCTCAACATATCCAATAAGCAACACATATCAAGATTTTTTGTTTCAATTTTTTTCCCATATGTGCAAAGTATTGTTTTCTCTGCCAGGAGATTTCCCAGCCCAGAAAGACTGAAATAATTCCATGTATAAAATGAGTATATTCAGCAAAAAAAAAAATATGTGTGAGATTTCTGATAGTATAGTTTCAGGTAATTGGCCTTTTTTTTTGGAATGAAGTCATTTAGAAAGGAGTGTAAGAATATATGTAAGCGTTAACCCTCTGGAAATAAGCTTCGATATTTTTACATTTTACGAATTCATAGTCAGGAGGAATAAGTATTGAAGGAGTTGCAGATACATTCTGTATGTACATTCCGGAACTTAAAGTGACTGTTACTTTATACTTTGAATAATTTTTGAATAGACTTTGAAACATTAGCTAATCCTAACCTTATAGTTCACCAGAAACTAAAATGCATCTTCTAGTGTAGCACCTTGTAAGGACTCTGCTGAAAATAGAGGTGCTGCAAGTTCAATACTAACATCATTGGAATACTGGTGCTATTTGTCTGATGTAATCATTAGAGTTCCACCTCTGGACTAGTTGGACGTTCTTTTTCCATTTATAATGAATTACTGCTCTATGCTAATGAAAGTGTGAAAAAGGAGTACTGTGAAAGTATAACAGTGATCAGACAGAGTAGAACAAAGCCATAGAAGGGAAAGCTGCCTCTTCTTATCACACTGGTCAGTTTTCAAAAAGTACAAGTTTTTTTTTATCAACACTTAGATAACAAAGCTTTTTTACACTACCATAGAACGAACCCCCCCAATAAAGATAATGTATTTAATCTTAATTTTAGAAGAAAGAATTCTTATCTTTCCTCCCTTTTTCCTCCTCCTTTTACACTCAAGGACCCAATATGATCTCAAGAAATATTTCTTTTCTCTGCTACAGGAGAGTAAAATCATCTTCAAATCCAACTTAACTCTTGATAATTTCAAGGATACGTCCAAATAGTTTCCTTAGTAGTACTATGGAAGTGCTTTGCCATTACCATCTTCCATAATGTGTTTTTCTTTAAAAAAAAATGTCCCAACCTACAGCCTTGATATTTCTTGGAAGCTTATATCCAAGTAGTAAATACGCTTGATCCTGCTAAGGTCAGTCCAGTTCTACCACTTGCAACACAAGCACAAAAAATAGGATAAGAATTCCTGCCCCTCCCTTCAGGCCAGGTAATCTCAAGAAATGTGGGCCTGTCTAATGAAATAACATAAAATCAAAATTTTGATATAAACGTTTGGAAGTACTTTTGTAAAAATACATTTCAAATGACATTTACTGTATGTACTTATTTTTAAATTATATATTGTCCTGAATTATTTGACAGAGCAGCTATATATTTATATCAGTAAGATACATTGCATGATGATGTTACCTAGTTTGGTAATGAAACATCTTCAAGAAAACAACTAAGGTTAGAGAGCACCAAGTATCCTACAATAAGATACATTATTATGCTTCTTAGTTTTAGTACTACTATAATTCAGTTTATGTGCGAAGTTGTTGCTAAAGGAACCGCTTTCCTAAAGGTGGAAGAATAGGGTCCAAATGTAAAGAACCAATTTAGCCTAATAGATAGGCCTCAGCAAGTGTGGGTATCTTGAGAAAGGACTATTCTGTAGATCTTAAAATATTTGTACAGGTTTATAATGGTAGAGATGGCCCCATCACATTATCAGGCCTAAAACTTTTATCCAATATAATAACACCACATTAAATTAAATTAAATTGTCCTGAAAGCAGTTGACAGTCGGTTGAAAGAGTTAAACATGGGTATCAAGTGAACTCAGTGTTATGCATTTGTTACCATTAGCATTAGTTAGTAAACTAATAGACATATTTTACCAATTTAGCTTCCAGGCACTTTGCAAAGTGAGCCCATGTAGAGTGTATTGCAGTACAGGGAATCCTTATTTAATAACCATGTGTTGAGTGACTGTTCATATTTACAAGAGCACTGAATGAATGGTAGTTATGACCAGTCATCAAAGTTGCAGTCATTGTAACACCCTTGTGCTCATGTGATCAAAATTTGGGCACTTTGCAAGCCACCACATTTATGACTGCAGCATGCTTTTCAACTCCCCCCCTCCCTATTTCTCCGATCTACCTTATTGGCCGCCCTGCACTCTATAGTCCCTGCTGCCCTCACCACTTTGCACTCCTCCTTGCACTCCTCTGTCCTGCACTCTGCTATCCCTGCAGCCTCCCGGTGCCTCCAGCTGACCTTCGCCATCTTCTTCCTTGCAAGGCCACTGTAATACCTTGCGGCTGGGCACACCTTATCAGCAGCAGGAGAAAGAAGATAGTTGAGGTCAGCTAGGGGCGGTGAAGGGCCATGGGGCTAGGTGGTGGTGGTGGAGTCCTGGCCACACAAAAAGGCCAAGATGATGGGAATTAGAAGCTGAGGTGAGCATGGCAGGGCAGCAGACCCTTCCTGCCAAAGGAAGCTTGCTAGACCAGGCCAGGAAGGAGGCAGCAAGACAGGAGAAGCACAAGGCCTCAGGTAATGACTGCAGACTATCAGGACTACCATTGCTTCAGTGGTACATTCATATGATGTTTTATCTAACAACTTTTTCACTAGCAACAGAAATTCTGGTCCCAATTTAGGATCATTAAGTTAGGACTACCTATGGTGAAATTGGGATATAAACAAGGCATGAAAAGTGTGTGATTAAAGACGCAAATTGTGTTTATGAATTCTTAAATTACACTTCTTAGACTCCTGTATACCTGTGCCATAAATAGAAAATTTGCCTGTGACATCTTGCAAACTTTTTCCAGATATATAGATATTTCCCGGGATTTGACTGGTTTTTCCTTGACCCTATCACATCAAGTGGAATAAAGTTTGCCAATGATGAGAAGTAAGTAAATAAAATATCTATTGACTCCCTCCTCCACCACTTGCTCTTTGAGGTTTTCAGTGACAGGAAAAAAAACCCTGTTATTCTGAAAGGTTTTCACAGAATTATTGTGTCATGGATGAACCTATCCCTGCTTTTCCTGTTCAGTTACCTTGGCTCAGGAAATTGTACGTTTTTCAAAAAAAAGCCAGCAGTTCATTGTAACAAAGTAAAGCATTCTGTCTAACAGATATACAGCCTTTTGGATAGTTGTTTCTAGATTTTTATTCTTTCATGCTATTCCATTTTTGATTGGACAGCAGATTTTATTTTAGCCATTTTTTCATGAATGTAATTGCACAAATGCAAATAATCTGCATTGGAAGACTATTGCAAAACTACTTATTTTTCCAAATCCTCAAAACAGTGTAATAAAATAATGTACAAAAGCATAAAATTCTGTGATTCTGAACTTTCCAACAGTTAACCTTGAATAAAGTAAGAGATATTCATATTTTGTTCATATTTTTAAAATATACCCAATTAATTGTTTGGTGTGTGTTGTCTTTGCAGTGTGAAGCACATTTCATGCTCTCTGCTTATTCTTCATGCTGAAGATGATCCTGTGGTTCCATTTCATCTTGGAAAAAAGGTGCTGCTTCATTTTTAACTCTTGCCCCGTCATAACTTTATAAATATCCTGAAAGAGTTAGAATAGTATCCGGGCTTGAATAATTGCAATTTAATTTATGTGGGGCGAATCAATATATCAAATCTTGACTGCTGCTATTGGAAGAAATGCATTTTCAGAGTGTTGATGGAGACAGATAATTTAACTCTGTCTCACTCTCCTTTTATATTGTCAAGGAAGCTACTTTTAAAATGTGTTTTCATTCAAGTATCAGTCATCCTAGATGAATTAGAAAAGCATGGAGCAGATCTCTGTGTTCCTCCTTTATAATCCTTCTGCTCCTTCTTATTCTAAGATCCAAAGCTGTAGCCTTGTCTGTCATTTTCCATCTCTGCACAGCCTTTAAAATTGCTGAGAATGAGATGGTATATAGTGTCTTCAACAGAGGGGGTATCAGAGAAGAATGTGAAATACAGTGTGACGTGCATGGTTTTATATTCTCCTGTAATCTGGATTTATTGCCATGACTTGGTTTTAGTCATCATTGTTGGAATTGGTGAAATGGGAGCTGACAGCTGTCCTGTATCTAGAGAAAGAAACAGTTAAGTCTGTGCAATCAAGGAGATTCTTTCTTTGTGTACCACAGAATGAAAAGTCAGGAAAATTTATACAAGAAAAAAATTGAATTTTAGTTTCAACTCAGTGCCAGTCATACATATTAGACAGTAATTCTCATCATTCCATGGCCTTTGGCCAGGATGATTAGTCTGTTTATCATATTTATATAGCCACAGATCTCTCATACGTGAGCAGCATACACAGTAAAGAAAAAATAATAAAGAACTAACAATTAAAAGTGGAACCATTAAAACATAATCAAAACATATTTTCATTATAACAGTGCATTAGTGCCATTTTGATGAATGCTAAGGGACCCATTTTCTATAATTATCAGTTTTGTTGAACTTCTTAGGTCCAAAGACTTTTACAGTACAGCAAGTCCCCAGGTTAAGAACACCCTGGTTTTAGGGTGACCCATAATTAAGAATGGAGTTTATAGTAGCAAAATTCAAGTTAAATATACAATGGTTTAACTTAATTACACAATACTATTTATACAGTATTATATAATAGTACTGTTCCAGGTTACATACAAATTCAACTTAACAGTTGAATAGACCTTGAAAATGGAATTTGTTCTTAAACTGGGAATTATCTGTACTATCGTATTTAATTTTAATATGGTGAAAGCATTTGCTTTTAAATATCTTTACAGCTATACAACATTGCTGCCCCATCTCGGAACTTTCGTGATTACAAAGTACAGTTTGTTCCATTTCACAAAGAGCTAGGATACAGGCATAAATACATCTACAAGAGCCCAGAGCTACCTCGAATATTACGGTAATTAAAAGGGTAATTCATATGTCACATAATATTAGTCTGGGATGAGCTGGTTGGCAATTCTAGCAAATGTAGTCCATCACATCTGAAGAGTAATTTTCCCAGTGGTTTTGGAATTTGTATTACAGGAATATAAAAGAGAGATACTGTGGAATATTTTGACATTGTTTTTATGACATGAATGTTTAGAAGTAATAGAATTGTTTGTGTGTCTGCTTCCCTTCTTGTGAGCTGTCAGTTTATATCATATTTTTGTCTTAGAGCAAGTCAATCTCTTGGGAACAATCTCTGAACTTTTATTGTCAAGACGAAGTATCTGATCTTTTATTTTTTATCTTGCTAGATGTAGACCCTGGTTTTTTTCCCCAGAGTGCATTCTGTATGTTCCAAGGTCCTCCCGGCTATATAAAAGCAAATGACTCCTACAAGAGTTTACTGTTAAAGATCAGGTCACAGATTTGATAAGCATTCCTCTTCTCACAGCATTAAAAAAAATCTACTATTGAGCCATCCAGGAAAGGAAAGAGTTGTGTTATATGCTGACAGATATGGGGAGAAGAGGAAATAACTGAACCTAAAATAGCAAAATATTTGACACAATAAACAACTGGTTTTTTTTTCCTTCTTAGGGAATTCCTGGGAAAATCTGCACATCATCATCATCATCATCAACATCACTGAAGACTGAAACATGGTACACTTAAGATCATACCATCTTTGAAAAAGAGAAAGAAAAAATGTCTGCTATTATTGAAACCCAAACACTGGATATACCATTGATTCTGGCTTCGGTTCTAAAAGATACCTTAAAATCCCAAGTTCTGGGATAGTAGATATGAAGAATGAATGTAACTGGCTTCTGTGTCTTTTTTTTTTTCCTAAAGAATGAGGGAGCAAAATGTTGGAACAATTAAGTTCAAGCACAATAAAGACTTTGTATATCCCCCCCCCCCCCCCGCTTTCTCCCAGAAATTATAAACATTCTCACAATATTGTGCTGGATTGTTACAGCAACTCTTTACAAAACAAAAGAACTTGTACTCAACATAGCTGGACTATAGTTATTTGCAAAAATGTAATTCTTACAACTTTTCAGTGCTATCTCTATTTTATTTGAGCTGCAGGTTCTCTTCTAGAATTTTGTTTGGCAAGGTATATTTTTCTCCTGTTGGTTGTAGAAGATAATGTGGATTTTAAATTAATTTTAGAAACCAGAAACAAACAGATAGACAAGACAACATTACAAGAATGAATTGAAGGATGGCTCACTTTTTTTAAAAAAAGGTGCCCGTTTAACAATTATAATGTAATAGTGGTCAATTTTCCCTTTATTGCTTTCCTTTCAACTCTCCCAGACAAGAAATATACAAAAATCTTTATTAATACCTCTGTTTACAGACATGCCTCTACTTTTCAAACCATTTTTTTTGATGTGCATATCCTTTAAATGAAATACATCATATTAATTAAAATTATCCTTGGAAGTTGTTTGAAGTAGCTTTTCTGTTAACAGATGTCTTTAAGTTTAGACTTGTGGGAGAATGTGTGTTTTCACTGTGGTAAAGATGTCTTCCAGTCTCTTCTAATCATAGAGAGAAATAAAAGCACTTTGGGAGTGAAAAAGGAATGATACCATTTTAAATAATTGTGATTCTTCAGACATCCCAGCCTAACCATTTCCTCCAAAATGCTCAGGTACACTAAAGGTGGTCAAAACTTTCCTTTTTAAATATAAGGGAAATAAATTAACCCTTTGATTTCTTTTGATGTGCATTTTCTTTGGGAATCATTCCGAATTCTCAGCAGGGAAATTATTCATATGGAATTCACCATGGAATGCCGAAATATCACCCAAGTCAACCAAAGGTATTGAAAGTAACACATTCTTATGCTAACAATACTTCATCTCTGATCATTAAAGTAATCCCTTTCTACTGTAAAAACTGAAGGTTGGTTTTAGTTTGCTATGTGTATTATTAAAACCTGTGATGAATGAAATCTACCTTACTGGCTTTAAATGTTCCCTTCAATTAACACATGGTGTGAATAGAGAATTATTTTCTTTTATTACAATAAAATTATACTTTCTATACTGAATTGAGCAGACAATGTAATAACTAGTTTTAACAAATACAGAATCTGACTTTCATGTACTGCTTTTGAGACTGACCAATTCTCGTATTTTATGAAAACCTAGTCCCTTATCCTAGTTTGGGCTTAATCAACAGCAGTGCCATGGATTGCTTCCATTTTGATTAGAAAGAGGTGACCCGTTAAAGCCTCTATGAGTTTTGCAAGGGAGGTCTCTGCTGCCACCATATGATCCTGGAAGCAGACATGTCTTCTTGACTGAGTTGAAGACTGGGGCTACATTTGCAGTGCTATGCATTCCATACCACTTCTTCCAAATAAAATCTGAAGTATTTCATGGCTTTAATAAATAAAGATATGTATAATCCTCCCACATGCACATAAGAGTTTTGCTTTTTATATGTTATGAAACAAGCCAGAAATTTCAGTGAACCATAGTTGGGTTGAGAAACTATGGCTAGTATGTTTCAAACAAGATGAATTAGGAAACCATTGTTTAAAGATGGCTTCTATATCCTATCTTGTTAGGCACCATTAGCACTGATTCCCAATTGGGATGTTGTAAGAGGCTGTGGTTTACTTGTTGATTTGAACACATGAAGGAGGAACTAAGTGATTGTTCATGAATGCATAACATTCCAGTGTAACTTTGTTTATTAAGTTGCGACATGATCATCCAAACACTGCCATGTGATTACCAAAATCCATTTTTGAGATTTGTAAAATCTCTCCCTTATGACAAAAAGGATAGCATGGATGTTCATTTAGGTCAGTCTTCTTCAATTACTTCAGTTCTATATTAACTAAGAATGGAAGAGGCTGTATGTTAGGGAGGAGGCTACAGAAGACTGATATTTTGCTATTTGCACATACTTTGTTTTGCTAACAAAAATCAATACAGGCATGGATGGCATGGTGAGCAATTAGAGCAAAGGAATTATGAGCCAGTGTGGCTGGTGGGCTTAAGCAGATTGCTTTACAGTGACCCCTCTTTTTATGAAGTTGGCCCTGAAATATTCATGTCTTAAACATTCAATATTGGACACAATAGACTAGGTACTGATGTTCAGAATAGTTTTTTTAGTCTGAAAGATATAGTGGGTATTATTTACTAATATTGTCTATATATTACTTTTTTGGCATGTATCAAATTACAGATTCATTCTGCAAACATTTGCTTGTTCTTTGCATTGAGACTTCCTGCAGTTAAGTAATCTATCAGTTTTGATTCACAATAACTTGCAAAAGAATTGTGCCATATAAAATTTCATCTTTTCTCCCCTTCTCATGTTTAGGATTATTGCATTTAAGAAAGACAAAAATGCTATTTCAGCTCTTTTGAGCAAGCCAAGATAATATTCTGTGTAGCACTGCTCCTGCTGACACTACTTTAGTATTGATAAAGTACAGACTAATGTGGCAATGTCAACTCTGCCAGTGCAACAAAAACTATATCCCAAAGCATGCACAGTGCTATTTGTTCTGACACATATGTTTCAATTGTTAGGCCAGTAACATGCATTGAAATGGAAATGTTTATCTGAAACAGTGTGTAGTTTTAATAAAAAAATGATTTTGACTTCTTTTGGAGGTAGCTTTGTTTTGTTTAGTATAAATCATGGACTGCTGGCATTTATGCTTATATCCAGGAAATTTGTCAGAAAGAACTTAAAATAGTGACTTATTGATCGGGAACCAAACAGCTGTAGACATGTGCATGTAAGTACATATTTTCTGCTACTCACAGAATTCTATATGTGAGGTGCTCTGGGCTAATACAAGAACACATTTCATTATTTCATTTTTTGTCAGAGGAAATATACTATGTAATTTGCGAGTTACATTGTGGCCAACAACTCGACAATTTTTCTTTGACTAATTTTGCACATTCAGTGAGATTACATTTGGATCAGATTATTTGCTTGAGTTCAGCGAAATTTCAAAAAAATGAATTTCCAATATGAATGGAATAGGAGATTTCTGTATGCTTTGAGACATTAAATTATTTAGATTGCTGTCTATGACTTTAATCATTTTTCTTACTTACTACCATTCACATATGGCCATCTTAAAAGTGCTGCTAACAGTAGATGTTCCTCAGGTGTTGTATAGATATTCTCTATAAACCTGTGTAGAATTTTCATGATATTTGTCATGAGCTCTTCCAGAAAATCTTGGATATTGGTTATATAAAAGACTACCAAGAACAAGCATTAATGCAAGTTAAAAATTGGAAATTACTGAATGTACAGGAAACAAAATGTAAATATTGAAATAATGTAACAAAAACGCGAACAGAATGCTTGCAAGGAAAAGCATTACATGGTCAATTTCTACAAAAGATCGAGGGGAAAGTGGATAAAGACAAAACCTTGGCAGTGACTTACAACTAGAACATTAAAAAAAGAATTTTGATTGCTCAGGAGCAAGCCATTCAAACTAATGCATTTAAGGCCAGAATTGAAAAAATGTCAAATGATTTAAAGTACAAATTGTGCAAGAAGGAGAAGAAACAGAACATATGCTCTGCAAGATCAACAAACTGATTACATACAACGACATAACTTAATAGCCAAAATGTTTCACTGGAACATCTGTAAAAAATTACTTATCACTAATGAAAAATTGGTGGGAACTTAAAGACTTGAAAAATAGTTGAAAATGAGCAGGTTGTGGGATTTCTGAATACAAACTGATAAAAATCTTTGCACATAACACACCAGATTTAACTGTGGTTGAAAAGAGGAAAGTGTGAATAATTGATGTGACAATACCAGGGGATAATAAAATAGAACAAAGAATCAAGATTTGATATTCAAAGTTTAAAGATTATGGCCTAATCTTTTGCCGTGATCCCAGTGGTTATCGCCACACTGGGTGTCATACCAAAAAATGTTAGGCACTTAGAAAATCTGTCAATTACAAAAAGTTTCACTGCTTGGATCCACATATATACTATCCCAATATATGACTACATCCTAAGTTCTTGGAAAGAACTTGATTTATATGAAGACCTACACCAGCTAAAAAACTGATAGCTCTGATTTCACGTTGTGTATATATTGTTTTAATTTTTGCGAACTGTCATTGTAATTTTTACACCATTCCATGGATCTACCACTAAGGACTTAAGAAAACCAAAAATTATTTTGCAATTATGTTTGCTCTACCAGTTATAAAAGACACCACCACCCATAACCACTGCTTTGGGCTTCTGTGGCCACAAGACACAAAGAAAGGAAATTTGCTCAAATCTCTCCTGAACTTCCCTTGTGATGGTAAACAGAAGTACAGAATGTGGGAGCTGTACATCACTGTCCACCCCCTACTCAATGCATCCAACTTTCATTTGAAAAACTGAAAAGGAGTGGAGTCCACCTGATGGTTTCTTGGCTGAAATAATTGAAATTATTGTTGCTCAGCTATTTTATTTATACTTTGTTTATTGTTTTTACTATTTTTTGGCTGGCCATATAAACCAAAGAAATAGGAAATAATTGTAAATAATATAGGTGATAATTTAAAATAAACTGAATTGTTAAGGGACATCAATCACTCTGATCTGTTCACAAGACAGCTCTGGAGATTGAAACACATGCTCTCCCTGAATTCAAAATAAGAAATTGGAGTCCGTCAACTAATCCCAGGACAGTATCATCCTAAAATGACAAGTGCCTTCCAGGAGGTTTAGGAGAGTGGCCAGCTGATATAAAATGCAACTTTGCTTCAAGTAAACTAATCAAAATATCTATGGATGAAGCTAGCTATATTTCATATATGTTTGGTATCTTAGAGGAGTAAGTCTAGCGTCCACATTTTCATCATACCACCTTTAAAACCCAAATGCATTTCTTTTTCTAATTAATCATATTGTCCCTCAAAACTAATTTTTCTCATGAGCGGCTTAAAATATGTGGCATGGATCCAGTTTATATAAAAAGAAATCAAAGGTTTCATTCTTAGTTGCCTAGGATTCCCACTCAGTTTGTAAAACTCACTAGACAAATTTGGTTCAATCATATTCTCGTAGGATAACCTACTTCACAGAATAATTTTGATAACAAAATGAGAGTGAGTGGAATAGTTATACTAGCTTTAAAGCATCCTGCATTTTTGTGACTCGTAAGATACCTAACCAATACAATATAAAACTTGTTATTGTCTGTTCAACTATGTAAACTAATTTGCAATCCTTGTAGGGGTACCTTTGAATGAATATCTTCCCCGTGCCACTGTTGTGAACATTGAACCTGAGAATGGCCATTTAACAAGTCCATGGTGAAAATGTTGGACTTTTCAATTACATCTCAGTCAAACTAGACATAAATAGTACTGTATTAGAAATTTTAGAGATTGGCAGTTGGGAACCCAACTTCAGTTGGGATTGTGGCATCAGAGATGGTTTCAACCCCTCCTCATCACCCCAATTGGAATGGGCTAGAATGTGTGGTAGAGAGAGGTTCCCCAAGGATGGGCTCCAGCACAAATCCAAAGACTGGGAAGACTAAACCTCTGGTTCCGGTGACCGACCCAGATTGGATCCTGCAACATTATTATCGTGGGACACATATATTTGCCTTCATTCACGGACCACTTTTCCTATGCCTGCTATTTAATGTGGGAGGAGAGAGAAGTTTAGAAAGAACTACTTAAGGGACAAGCGTTAAAAGATCATCCATGGCCCCAGTGCAGCTCTAGTACTTTGAGTGAATAAGAGAGCTCCCACTGCTCCAAACTGATTGAGACCATGAGTTATTTAGGCCAAGCCAAGCCATATAATGGAATTCTTGCTTTGCTTTGGACCTCGCTCTCATAGCTATCACATCATAGTTATTACACTGATTTTAATAATATGGCAATTTTATAATTCCATTCCAAAATAAAAGATAAATCAAGTGCAATGTTCATGGAAGTTTAATGTTTTGAAAACACAGGAGAATAACAGTACTATATCATAAGCACACCACACACATTAAAACAAACTCAAGTTTTGTAAATGACATGATTGTGACAAATACATTTATTTAGCAAGCACAATAAATTTGCTAATTTGCTTGCTTCAGCCTCCTGCCTGGCTAATTGTTGCTTGAAGAGATATCTTCTCTGAAGTAAGTGTTGCTCACAATAATTTTACAGACTATGAAGAAAAATAACCAGGAATAGAACACATTCTTAAGAGTGTAATGCAAAATACATGTGAGATGGGAATGCTTGCGAACATGCAATATTTTATGCACAAATTTCAAGACATGATAAGACTTCCTCAGCAGAAACCTGTGATACTTTACTTGGATTTAAATAACACAATCCACACTATTTAGGGAAAAATGTTCTGTATATACTGAAAAGAGTACAGTAAATCAACTTTGTGTTTCCTTATTTCAAGCATTTTATGGCAGTAAAATGAATCATAGGAACACCTAGCTGTAATCAACTTAAAAACAATTCCTACCAAAGAAAAATTTAACAGCATTTCTTAAACACAATATTGTGTTCCCTGGAATTCCTCCATTATATATTCTGCCTTAGACAAAAACATAGGAAAAGGATTTGTACCCAGCCAATATCCAGAATCTATGAGCTTTAAACTAGGAATGGCCAATCTATTTTCTTCAATGTGGGGATAAATTGGCTATGCAGTGAAAGGCAAGTAGAATGGTTATTTACTAAGAGCAGCAACCAAATAAAACTAATAGGTACAATGTGTTGTGGAGACTAGCCCTTATCTCAAATGCATTTCAAGATGGCTTTCAGGTGCAGCATATAGTGAATTTCTCAATGCTTTTTCAATAGAGCTTTCATATTCAACTACTTCTTAGAACCTGGTATCTAACTGCACAATTTTAAATTTTAAAACAATTAAGGTGACACCATTTTTGACAGAAGCTATCAGCCAGCAAGGAAAGGATAGACTTTTTGAGCTTATATAAACTTATATAAACATTTTAAGTGTTTAGTGAGAAATGAGAAATTGCCGATTCAAACTTCAGCTAGTTAAAGGCTAACTCTTAATTGTCAGTATTTTAAAGCTTATCTCTTATTTTGCTGATTTATTCCTATTTTCTGCAACTGGCCAAACAATTGCTCAATCCAATTAGTTAACTGAATTCCTTTCATCTTTAGTAGGACATAAATACCACTTAACTTATTAAAGAATAACATTGGTTGGACTGGGACCAGGGTAGCTAAAGAACTATTATGATGAATTTGGAATACTGATGTACAGTTTTATTTTCATAAACTGATGAGGGAATTTCATCCCTTAAAGCAGGCCCTGCTTAATTCTCTATTTTCAATGCTATTAAAGTCAGATTAGGCCCCTAGCTGATAATACCAAAGCAAGAATTTAAAAGAATATATAAATATTACTTCCTGTATCTGTTTTATAAGACAAGTGATTTGAACTTTTGCTTGTCAGCATGAGAAAAATGTGCAAGAACCAAGGATTTAAGCAAATCCATAGTTTTGTATAATTATTTATTTCTATTGTTTAACATACTTTTTGATCTTTCTTGATTTTTTTAAACTTGGCTGGCTTCTAAAATGCTGCATTTGTAATTATTTGGGTGTATAATCCACTCAAAAACATCTGAATATTTTATTAATATCAAATGACTATTTTATTCATTTGCAGCATGCTTGCCCTTCATGATTAGGCACAAGCAGGCTTTATATCTGAGAAACAGGAAATATCTGTAAGTGCCAGTTAAGATGGTTTGAGTTTAGGAAGCAGGAATCTGCAAGGGTTAAAAAAGCAAGGCTTCCTAGCACTGAGGTAACATGATGGTATGGGCTTTTCATGATCAAAGTTAAGATACTCTATGACAGGCATTTTCAAACAGTGAATTAGGCAAGCTCTTTGGAAATTCCTCAGTTAGCCAATCAGGGGTGGCAGACATGTTCTTGCCAATCTCTGGTTAATCATCTTTCATTAATGCATTCTAGAACACAACACAGAAAGACATGGATATATGATGGTACTGCTATGAAAACCAAATGCTCCCTCACAATTAACACTCTGAAAATAGTTACTACTCTATAGAGTAAAACTGTAGCCACATTGGTATAATCTCAATTTATAAATCCAGATTGGTAGGAATTATTTCTCCACTGATATTACTACTGCCTTTTTTTCCTCATTCTTTTACAAAATGTAGCAATCAGACCAAATAGATTCCAATTAATCACAGATTCCAATGACAGTCAGTTGTTTTAGAACAAGTTACAATTATAAATAAAAAACTGTGGTTTAACAGCTTGGCTTGTGCTAAGGATCTTTCTAGTTTGCATAAGCCTGGAAATTACAATTGTATAAGTATAGCTATATACCACAGCAAATTAAAAAAAAAAGAACAACATACTTATAAACATCTTGAGTTAATAAGGTATAAAACCCCAAAGTTCATCTGAAATGAGGTACTATAGCTGTAAACATACCAATATATTCTATAATATACTTAAATGCTGCATAAACCTGGAAGAACTGAACCTTTAGCAGTTATTTAGTGAGACCTACACAAAATCATATATTTTACTTCAATTTCATCTACTTTTTGTTAGACAAAATACAGCAGACTAATGTAAAATGAATATTACAGTTTTGTTTTCACAATTTGTTGTTTTCTGGAATAATGCAAGCATTGAAATTTTGTTATTTTATGGCTCTTGAAATTTATGAAATTATTGTGTTTCATGCCATTCCGATTGATATGGGCACAGACTACTCCTGGATATCGGAAAGGTTGCTTATCTGCCAGATCTTGGTCCTAACTTCTCAACAGATGATCAGAGTATCAGCTCTGACCAAACTGTCATCTGATTTTGACAGTCTTCCTCCTATACGTATTTTTTTTAAAGTATTTTATTAATTTCCTAGGGGTGATATTATTGTGTGCCTATTTGCTGTCTGTTCAGAAAACTGTTCCTACATTTGATGGATAAGGTTGTATTGCTTATCCATATGGGGCGACCCTAAAAATTAATCTAGGGAGAGGCAGAGATTAGGCAGCTGTTTCTGGCCTCCTGATCCTATGTAACTCCCTGACAGTGGGGAATTGCTACCACAGGATATTTGGAGGGCATCAGCTTAAAGAAGGAATACTTTGTAGATTATATTCATACAGCTGCCAAATTTTCACTCTTGACATATTTCTTTGACCTGGTATTAGATTGATAATGCCTCTAAGAAGTCTGAAAAGGAAAGTAGCATATTTGTTTAGCTTTTTGGTTCTGGAAACTTATAGGACATACCTTCATTTCCATTCTGTCATTTACAAACAAAGTTGCCATTTAAGGATTTATTGGGCTCTAAAATATAGTCAAGTTCCTCAGCATTTGCAGAAAAGAAAAATTTATCTATTTAGCAACCCAGGCTAGAAGATCTGATAGATCCCCAAAATGTAATGTTATTGCCTTTTATTAAAATTCATGGGGTTTCCCAATATACTAATTAAAATACTAAAAATGTGACCTCTAGAAACAACACTGACTCAAGAAAAACTCTGGATAGCAGTGGTTTCACTATGAGAAGTGACAGCTATTTCAATGTCTGCTCTTTATATAAGATTATTCTAAATAATCCATATAACTGCACAATTTGAAACATACAAAGTTTAGCAATTTACCAGGAGGCTAAGCAAATGTCTTAATTTTTTATTTACTGCCACTTGCTCAGAAAATTATCCAGAATCCATCAGATCACGGAATATGGCTGGTAATCTGGCTTAATTCGGGCTGATTGGGCAGTCCCAATGCAATTTGAGGGCACCAGAATGGATGCTAACTTTATGAATCACATGTTCAAGAATTATTTTAGAGGAAAGCAAGCAGGTTCTTTGGCGCCATTAACTCTCTTTGAACTCCATGTCCCTATAGGAAAAAGTACCCTGATTTTTATGTTTGTGATAACTGGTCACTTAAAATGATTGTGTTAAAAAGAATTGTCCTGGGGATCAACAATGGCTCTCCTAATGAGCATAGATATGTGGGGGGAGAGGAAGAGAGGCAAGGAATGAAATGTGTGTCAGAATGCTAAACACACAACTGGACATTTGTGTTAATCATCAGAATACAAGTACCTAAAAGCAACGTTTGTGTCATTATGCTACCATGTATGTGTCATTTTGATGCTACCTCAGTTTGCTGCAGGTACCACTGCAATTAAGAGAGAGCAGTGACTTCAAGATGAGTTAGGGTTAAAAAGTATGTGGAAAAAGTATTCTCCTTGGTTACAGAAGGGTTCCAGTCTAGCTTCCATTCCAGAAGGCAACACTGTGGAATCACATTTTTCGTTCAGTTCTAGACTTTGTAGGCATCTTCTGACTGACCAACCAGGAATTGCCAGAGGAGCCCCTCAGCATATAATGCATGAATACATATAAACCACGCTGGTATACTGGATTTTTAAAAGAGGGCAAGATTAGAACACCTTTTTTGCTTAAGCTTTCTGTTTCAGATCTTGAATCTTATTACAGCCTATACGTTTTGGTCAATTATTTCTTACTATTTGAAGCACCAGCTGTTCTCATTTCAGCTATATGTTTATAAAGATGAAACAAGTCAAAGTGTGGTAAAATACATGATTGAATTCATCTGCAGAAAAGTCACAGGGAAGCAGGTATGTCTTAGCAGCAGCAGCAGCAGCAGGAGGAAGCCCATCAGAGTAATTGCATGCACCTTCTAATGGCAGATTTACTCCCTAGGTATGTTTGGAGGAGGAATTTTCACAGCAGAAGGTTCCACTCCCCAGATCTCTCTGGCATATTCAGTAATTGTCCTGTCACTGGAAAACTTGCCAGAGCATGCAATGTTCTTAATTACCTTTTTAGTCCATTCCCTAGGATTCTAAGAAGAAATAGAAAGTGATTAGGCTGATATCTTCAAAGCTTTAATAGTGGAAATATCATTTAATTTATTGGACAGCCAGCTCTTTCAGAAGTATAAATTCAGACCCAGAATTCATAGCTTTCAGTTTCTTGGAGCTGCAATAAACTTTAACTCTGGATTGTCCTCTTTGTTGTCTCCCTGTTCTTGTTGTCTACTCTCCCCATGGCCAGAGGGCCTTTGCACAGATTCACCTTCTGTGCTGATTGTACCCATTCCTGGACAGGGAGGCCTTACTCACGTTTTGGGCACTTTTCAGATGTGATGGAATATACACCTGGAGTATTAGTGGATAGGAATTTTGGCAACTCAGAGCTTTCTCAGAGAGGCCCAGTTAAGAGTCTGCAGGGTCCTGAGCTGGATGGGGGTGGTGAGAGGTTCAAAGTAGTCACACCCTAGAATCTCTCAGGATATATCTAATAGGTTATATTAGATAGCTTTAATTAGGCAAGATCCTGTCCATTAGGTGTAAGCCAGGGGTAGGCAACCTTGGCTCTTTTATCACTCGTGGACTTCAACTTCCAGAATTCCTGAGCCAGCCATGCTGAGGGGAAAGGGAGAGGTTTCCAAGCTGAGCCAGCCTGGCTCAGGAATTCTGGGAGTTGAAGTCCACGAGTACTGAAAAACGCCTTACGTGGGGATGCCCTGAAGAGTGCTTGGAAATTACAACTGGTCCATAATGTGGCAGAATGGGCAATGTTGGGTATACCTCAGTTGTATACATTATATCACTATCATGTGAGATGCATTGGCTCCCAGTTTCTTTCAAGGTGCAATTCAAGATGCTGGTACATGGCAGAGAGCCAGGTTATTTGTGGACCACTTCTCCCCTAGGGTTTCGTTTCTACCAAGCCAGATCAGGCTCCAGGTCCTTTCCCATTAATGTTGCCATCTAGTGGGACCAAGAAATATGCCCCCTCTGTAAGACCCCTGCTCTGTGGGACACCTTTTCACCCAGGATCTGGCAGCCCCCTTTAATTATTTGGAAGTCCTCAAAGAGCTGGCTGTCCCCAAGTGTTGGAATAAGCTAAGTTGTGTATGCTAATGTATGTATGAACCATATGCACATCCTGACTATCCTTTTTCAGCACTATGCTCACTCTTGGGATACAAGAGTTCTAGTTATAATTTCCAGTTAATTCATTAAGAAGCCATTCTTATCAGTCTGCAACTGGTTTAAACTATGAGCAAAGTCTCTTACCATGTATAATTGGTCCACTTGCCCTTGACATTTGATGTAGGCTTCATAATCAGCAAATACTTTAAACCTAAACAAAGTACAGTATTAGTGCAACCATGAACTCCATTTATTTTGTTAACTGAGAGTCATAAGGAATCATTGGTAAATAAATATGTTGTAGCAGTGCTTCGATGTGCTTTTCTTTTCCCTTTCAGAAGTTTATGTGAGGCTCTCTCCTATGAGGGGTCCTTGGTGCTCTCTGAGCTTGCTTGTTTCCTTGCAGATGTGTCATTTCATCCTGAACTACAAATATTCTCCTTCATTAGCTCTCTCCTATGTAACATAATATCAAAGGACTTTTTCTATGGCAGTTACCTCAGTGAGGATGCCTTAAGTCAGGATTGCTTAAGATAACCACATTTTTCATTAGTTGACTAATTTCACTGCATTTTTCTCTCTCTAAATTTCAAATATCTTTTAAAAATAAAAAATATTTCCAAAGAACAACTCATACCCAGAAAACCACTTGGTTAGACTACAGTAATGTGCTGTATTTGGGGTTGCCTTTGGAAGTGACTTGAAAGCTACTGATTCAAAATGTGGCAGCAAGGCCATTGATAGGCTAACTCTATGAGTAGAATTACTCCTATCTTGAAGCTGCTGCATTGGCTGCTGGCTTCCTGTTGAGCCCAATTCACACCAAAAAGGAATAATCCAGGATCTGTGTGTTATCAGTAAAAAGTGTGTCATGTCCCTGGGTTTACAATATACAACAGTCTTCCCCAATATGGTATGCCTCCAATGAGGAACTGCAGTTCTTGTACCTTTCAGCAAGTATAGCAATTAATGTTATGGCTGGGGATGTTGGAAGTGATATTCGAACCCACACTGAAACCATTAAGAGAAAGTCCATAATAAAAGTACACTACTGCTGCCTCTTACCTGTCATGATACATCAACATATTGACGACATCATGGAAACAACTAGGATCATTTGGCGAGAAGAAGCCACTGTTTATTTGATCAATAACTTGTTTGAGTTCTGGAATCCTGTCATAGTATTCCTTAGCATTGTACCTGAACAAGAAAAATAGGGATACCCTTAGCCTTTTCTGCTTCTATTATTATTTATTTCTTGCATTTACATCCCATCTTTTCTCTTGGAATAGAAGGCGACATACACAAGGATTTCCATAATGAGCAAAGAGTGGCTGAAAGTGAGTGCCATGTGGTAGAGACTGCTCCATTATCAAGGAGGACTTTAAATTCAACACTTTAGCCACTACATGATATTGGCTGTAGGGCAATACTCACCCATGCAACCAAATTATAGGTGAGTTGGAAACAATACAGAAGGCAAACTTAAGATGTCAAACTAAAAGGCTATTGGTAGATATTAATTCTTAATAAAGGGATGATCAGTATTGGATCTTTTATAATTTATGAGGAGTAGTGTGTATAAATTACAAGCTATTTCAAAAACGTTCCTATTTTTGATAAAATGAGTATGTAAGCTTTTTTCTATGCTGTAGCAAGCTCTTCTTATATTAATATAAATGGAAAACAAGAGTTGTGTCCGCCTGTGTAACCCAATGTTTCTATGACAAGGATGCTCCATTTCCTGGAGCAGTTTTCAATGACTGAATTTTCTAATTCAGAGAAATTAGAGAAATCTCCTTGTCAAAATAGAACTGAATTCTGGCTAATTCCTTTAGGTGAGGCTCCATTTTGAGGAAGCTCAGGAGAACTTTCCTGTTGGTTCAAAGAATCAATCACATACCCACAGCCTGTTTCTATGGCATCTTCACCATGGTGTTCATTTACAAACCTTTTCTTATCCATTGCCTCAACGTCATCCACCCGCATGCCAAAAATGAACAGATTATCCTCTCCAGCTTCTTCAGCCATTTCCACATTGGCCCCATCCATGGTCCCAATGGTGAGGGCTCCATTCAGCATGAATTTCATGTTTCCTGTCCCTGAAGCTTCAGTCCCAGCTGTTGAGATCTGCTCAGATAGATCTGCAGCAGGAATCACTGGGATGGATTGGGGAAAGAGAAACAGGTAAAACTGTATTTTCCTCCCTCTATAAACAAACCACTTGTATCTGCACTAACATGAGCAAGCCTTGTGTGGTCTAATTTTACTGTTCTGAATAAACCAAGCAGCTCAACATCCTATGTGTTTGCTTCACTGATGCAGCTGTATTGGCATACAGGACTATACTTATATAGGTAGTCCTCAACTTACAACAGTTCATTTAGCGACCATTCAAAGTTACAATGTAGCTTTGTAGCAATGAAAAGTTGCTTTGTAGCAATGAAAAAAGTGACTTATGACCATTTTTTCACAGTTACAACCTTTGCAACATCCCCATGATCATGTAATCGAATTTCAGATACTTGGCAACTGGTTCATAGTTATGACTGTTGCCTTGTCCCAAGGTCATGTGATCACCTTTAGCGACCTTCTGACCAGCAAAGTCAATGGGGAAGCCAGATTCACTTAACAATCGGGTTACTAACTTATCAACTGCAGTGATTCACTTAACAACTGTGGCAAGAAAGGTTGTAAAATGGGGCAAAACTCACTTAACATATGTCTCACTTAACAGAAATGATGGGCTCAATTGTGATCATAAGTCGAGGACTATGTGTACCTCTGCATCTGGAAGGGACATATTTTTTGCACAAGGGCCAGTCAGCCATGGCCTCACAGTATGCAACTCTTTAGATGTGAGTTCCAACAGCCTCAATCAGCAACAGCCATAAACAAGGTACCCAAGAAAAGACAGATCAGCAGAATCTGGAAAGGCACAATTTGTGCACTAACCCAGGGCTTTTCAACCTTTTCACCTATTGTACTACTTTTAGGATATGGCAACATCTGAGTACCACCAGTCGCCTAGCAAGGTGTCAAAAACTTGATGACCAAAAAAAAAAAAAAAGGAAAAAAGTGATAAAGTACAGGTAGTCCTTGATTTACAACAGTTCGCTTAGTGACTGTTTGAAGTTACAATGGCACTGAAAAAAATGCCCCCCAAGTCACAGCCGAGCAAGACACCTGCCTGCCCGCACGGCGGCGCTCTTCCTCCTGTCTGAGGTTTTCATTGTTGTGAGCATTTCTGTTGAGGATTGGCAGCAGGGGATGTTTGGTTTTTTTCTCCCGTCTGCTGGGTGGTTGCAGCAGGTTTTGGTCACTTCACATGTTCCTGGGACACTGTGACCATCATAAATATGAATCAGTTGCCAAAAATCTGAATGTAAATCACAAGACCCTGGAGATGCTGCAACATTCCAGCTGATTGGCGCTTCTTCTGGGCTCAGCAAAAGTGCCAGGATTAGTGCTGCTTTCCAGCTGATTGGTGCTTCTTCAGGGCTCAGCAGAAGCACTAGGATCAGCGCCGAGCTCCAGCTGGAGCCTGGCACTGATCCTGGTGCTTCCGCTGAGCCCTGCAGCTCCAGCCATCTCTCTCTCAGGCTTGTACGGTGCTGCCATTGGTTCAGCTCATTCCCCTCCCCCGCTACCACTTTTCTAGGATGGTCACGTACCACCTGCCAGGTGCCAATGTATCACAGGTGGTACCTGTACCACTGGTTGAAAAGCCCTGCACTAACCTAGGCCAGCTTGCTTCCTAAACCAACTTACCTTTTTCAGCAAGTGACACTCTGTAGTTCTCCAAGAATATGACTTTGAGTCTATCTCCTACGTAAGGGTCATTATTGATGACTTCTCCAATGGCTGTGATCAATCTGATAATCTTTTTTGCCATGTGGTAGCCTGGAGCTGCCTGGAGGAAGAGAAGGAAAGGCATCTTAAGAGTAAAAAAAAAAAAAAAAGGAGTGATAGAAAATCACAAAGCAAATGAATATCAAAACATAGCATCTGGATTTCTTAATAAAAACCCTCTCTTTAGTAGTTATTTAAAAGCCTCCATCACAAGAAGCTTTTAAGAAGAGACTGGACAGCCACTTGTCTGGAATGCTATAGAGTCTCCTGCTTGAGCAGGGAGTTGGACTAGAAGATCTTCAAGGTTCGTTCCAACTCTATTATTCTGCTATTATTCTGTTGTTATTATTAAGTAGGAAGCCATCTTCTGAATTTATCAGCTAAAATACCTAATTCCCAAAGATAATATCACAAATTGATATATGTGAACACTTCTATAAATAAAATCAAAGAAAGCTTTGACCTATCCCAGTAGAGCAGGGGTTCCCAAATGGGGGGTGCTTGCATCCCCTGGGGGTGCGAGACGATATTCCAGGGGGTGCAAAAACCTAGGTTTAGAAGTTTCAAAATTATAGTGTATATGCATAACCAGGTATTACTTTTGTAAGGGGTGCAAGAATATATCAGAAGTGTTCTAGGGGTGCGAGATATAGAAAAGGCTGGGAACCAGTGCAGTAGAGGCTCCCTGCTATCTATCTATCTATCTATCTATCTATCTATCTATCTATCTATCTATCTATCTATCTATCTATCTATCTATCAGCTATCTATCTATCTACCTACCTATCTACCTACCTACCTACCTATGCCTTTTTGTTCTTAATCTTTGCTGAGGTTTGCAACTCGTAGATACCTTAAATAAGTCCACATCACAATGGGAATTGTCCATTTCCCGAAGTTCTTATTTCAATATGCTAAGTTTCCAAGTAAGTTTCCAGTGTGTTTGAATCACATGAGGAAGCAAAAGAATACTGAGCATGAGTAGTTCTTACTTTTGCATGCTTAAATAATTCAACATTTTAACATAAAGGTGAAGTGTGCAGGCAGGCAGTGATGGGTGGGAGGAAGAAATTTATACATGGTCTTAAGTACTAAGAAGTAAACTTAGCTTCACATTGAAATCCTTTTACCTTTCCTCCAATCATAATTGTTCTTGGCACATAGGATTTTTTAGGGTCCTTTCTGATGCCTAAAAAAAGCAATACAATTAAGATGGGGGAGAATGATTTTTAAAACAGATGACTTTTAAAAAGAAAAAAACTAACACCAAAATAATTCAACAAAGTTGCTTTCTGTGACCTCTGTAATTCCTATCTTAAGGTAAAAATATCACTGAGGAAAAATAGCAATAGAATGATGTAAAGTAGAGGACAAATCTATATTCTTTTTCCCTAGACCAGGGGTAGGCAATCTTGGCTCTTTTATGTATGACTCGTGGACTTCAACTCCCAGAATTCCTGAGCCAGCTGTTGAAGTCCACGAGTCATAAAAGAGCCAAGGTTGCCTACCCCTGCCCTAGACCAATAAGGGAAAATTTGTAATTTCGGGAACCTTTATCATATTGGTCAGAAATAATAATGTGCCATTTGTTGCATGGATACAGTATTAAGATCAATGAACAATCTCTGTTGGCAGCAATATTTATACAAAGAACATATTAATGCTGTACAATTGTTTTTGGACTTTATTATCATAAAGTAAAACAAGAAGAACCCAAATTTAGGAAATGAAAAGTTGAGTTATCCAGTCTATCACTGGGTTCAGAAAAGTCAATCACTCTGCTTGTTGACCAGCTTCTGCATATACTGTAACCATAACACAGAAGGAAAATCAGTGCTCTTTCAAGCAGATCTTTGGGGTTTCAAGAGGAAATACATCTCTCCATCTGTTAATAGAGATTTTGATCTCACCAAGCTTTCAATTATGTGTACACAATTAGGCTCAGGTTCCTGAATATGCTTCTTCATTGTTAACAAAGGCTAGTTTCCAGGAATCTCAATCTCAAACTTGCTGGAATATTATATATAAAAGGACATGGCTGCTCTACAAACATATGCCTGCCTGCATGCACGCGCACACACAGACACATACACTCCCACGATTTCTTCAGATTACAAGTGTATTTCTGCTTGCTTCCCAAATCCTCCTTTCATATAGACATATTTTTTCCATACTGATGTAGGAATATTATTGTTAATGTTATCTAGAAGGATTTAAAAGCTTTGATGCTGGTAAAGACTCACGGTTATAGAGAGTGATTATATGTAGGCAATTGAGGAGCTGCCTCTTGTATTCATGAATTCTCTTGACGTGCACATCAAACATAGAGGATGGGTTAATTTTCACTTTGTATTGTTCTTCTAAGTACGCTGAGAACTTCAGTTTGTTCTCCTGGCAAAAGGACATTTTAAATTGATCTCAGAAAGTTTAAACACATTCAACTCAAGCATCTGGGCTAAATGGAATTTAGAAAAAGATACTATCTATTATATAACAGAAATATAGTTTTGCTAGGAGGTAGAATGCAAATGAATATAATAAATAAACGCAGTTAGCTAGGTAGAGATAGGTGGTCCTTGATTTACAACCACAATTGGGCCTGGAATTTCCATCCTAAGTTGTTAAAGTCATTGTCGAGTTGGACTTGATTTTATGGCAATTTTTATGGTGGTTTTTAAGCAAATTTCCATGGTTGTTAAGCGAATCACACCTCCCTAATGGTATTTTTTTTGTCAGAAATTGGCAAAAAAAGGTTGCAAATCACAATCATGTGATTACAGACTTCTGCAACTGGTTGTAAATGTGACCCAAGTGCTAAGCACCCAAATTATGACCACGTGACTGCAAGAATAGTATGATAGTCGTAATTGTGATTATAAGTTATAAGACATATTTTTCTGAGGCCACTGTAATTCACTGTGAGTTGAGAGGTTATATAAATTTGTTTAATAAAGAAAACTTCGAACAGTTGTTAAACAAATGGTTGTAAGGTGAGGAGGATAGATAGATAGATAGATAGATAGATAGATAGATAGATAGATAGATAGATAGATAGATAGATAGATAGATAGATAGATAGATAGATAGATAGATATGAGAGATAAACATGTCTGTTGCAATCATTACCTGTTTAACTTTAGCTACATCCCTGATGAAGGCTTCATCATTGACAAAATCCAGCAGCTTCTTTAGCTGGCTAAGATCAGTTAGGAAATCTTCCCCAATTCTCTGTATATTAAGGGAACAAAAATTATAATTAACAGCAGAACTGATATATTTTTCACAGCTGAATTCTTCTATCACTATGTACATTTCCCGTTGCTAACAGTCACATACAGTGGCAATGTTGTGACACTGAGATGAAATGTGGCTCATTCTTCTAGGTCAGTGGTGGCGAACCTATGGCACGGGTGCCAGAGGTGGCACTCAGAGCCTCTCTGTGGGCACGCGCGCCGTCACCCCAGTCCTAGGCCTTCAGCTGGGTTTTATAAAACCTTTTCGCTTTAAGCCTCCGCCGCCGTGTGCAAAAAAAAAAAAAAAAGGTTCAATCAATCAGTCAATTTCAACTTCTCGCGGGAAAAAAAATCTTGCAAAGTTGGAATTGATTGATTGAACTTTTTAGTCCCACCCAGTCTGCCGTTACCACTGCAGCCACGCCCACCCAATGGGCACGCCCAGACAATGGGCCACACCCAGACAATGGGCCACACCCACCCGGCACTCGACAATGCATAAGTGGTTTAGGGTTGCAGTTTGGGCACTCGGTCTCTAAAAGGTTCGCCATCACTATTCTAGGTCTTGTTGACAATTAACAGGCTAATTTAGGACTAACCACTAACTTGGATACTGGATATAATACAAGATGATTCTACAGAAATGGAAAAGGATAGAAAAAAAAGGAAAAAGCAGCTTCTTTATCCTCTGCCTTGGTAAAAAAAACTGCTTCCCCTTTGGTGTCAAATATTCATCTAATGTCCATCCTCTGAGAGGATCCACTGACAATTGCAGTATTTGAGCAATCTATTTGGGAGAAGGCATTTGGAGTATATATTTGGAGTAACAATGCTAACTAACTGACTTGTTTTTATAAATATTAGGGTGGATAAATGCTAATAACAATAATATTAATTATTGTTATTTTCATGATCAGCCAACATAGACTTAGAGGTTAGACCCTCTGCTTAAACTTTATGTTTCAAAGGAAATCTTAAGTAAAGAGAAGTTATACTCTACCTGATAGAAAGTTGAACATGACTTTCTGCAAATCTGAATGCAGGCTTACTATTTATCTTACTATATTCAAAATCATACTCCTGTCAGTCACCATACTGTTATACTGTACTCTAGAATCTTCCTAGGTATCAGACCAGGTAGTCTGTAGTTTGTGGTCTCTTCCCCCTCTTTTTGAAGACAGGGATAAATAACCTTTGCTTCCTTCAAGTCATCTGGCGCTTCATCAGACCGGAGCTCAAACCCAACCAAATATTTCTACAAGCATTTCCTATTGGCTGATGAGTCTTGTATCTTACCTCCACAATGACTTCAGAGAGTCCTGGGTTACACAGTAGAAGCCATCGCCTCGGAGTGATACCATTGGTTTTGTTTTGAAATTTTTCTGGCTCTATCTCGTAGAAATCTTTGAATCTACAATGTATATGGGTGAGTTTTAAAAGGAACAGAATGCAATACGGTATATATTATTTGGAGCCAGTTGATAATACAAACTCTTTAGCAGCTCAATGCAACCATTAAAAAAGAGAATGCAGTCATGGGATGCATTAATGAAAAGCAAAGTCTAATCCAGATCTTAAGTAATGCTAGTTCTGCTCTGATCCACATACACCAAAGCATTTCTGTTCTGTTCCACTGACAAGGTGGAAGCAATTTATAATCTCCAGATATTCAGGGCTACAATTCCAAAAATACTTTGCAACAGAGCACTGAGTGATAGATAGAAACTGAAATGCAAATCACCTGGAAGTCATTAGATTAAATGCCCCTGAAACGGGATTATGCCTAAGAAATGTATCAAGGTGAAGAAATATCTGGGAAATAGATCATAAAAGGAAAGCTTGCAAGTGCTGGAGAAGAAAAGATTAAGGTGAGACATGATAACCATTGGATGAAGCAGACAAGTTCTCTGTACCTAGCAAAAGATAGGATGTGATGAACTTTAACATCCTTTTAAAATTCTGTCTG
>NW_015386133.1:232631-255903 GCF_001527695.2 Protobothrops mucrosquamatus
TCTCTCTCTCTCTCTCTCTCTCTCTCTCTCTCTCTCTCTCTCTCTCTCTCTCTCTCTCTCTCTCAATTGTCTATACACTACTACCTAAGCATTTCTATTTTCCAGGCTATGTATAAAATGAATACAATCCTTCATTTTAATAAAAAATAAATCAATTTGGAAGACAGCAGATATGTATGAAAAGGAACGGCATTGACTGCTTCTTACTCTATGAAGAACACCAGGGCAGATAGCTTACTTACAACTAAGTAAAAGAGAAACAAGCAGGACTCACACAGAATCCTTCACAATCTTCGAGTGAATCTGAGCCACTCCATTGACTGCATGAGAACCAATGACACACAGGTGGGCCATATTGATCCTCTTGCAGTCTCCTTCCTCAATCACAGACATCCTTCGGAGGCGGTCAACATCTCCAGGAAAGAGGGAAGCCACATACTGACAGAATGTACAAAATGATAGGAATGTGAGGAAAACAAGCTAAATCATATGTCATAATGAATTCTTTTAAATTGAAAAACATGAACATATCCTTACTGGTCTTGCCAAATACCCCCTTGCATTTTTTTTTAAGAATATCACCATCCTCCAGAGACTCCAGCTCCATCAGAGTTTGACACCCATCATTTAGCACAGTGGTTCTCAACCTGTGGGTCGGGACCCCATTTGGGGTCGATCGACCATTTCATGGGGGTCGCCAAGCAAGGCTGTCTGCCATTTTTTTTCTCCGCCATTTTTTTTGTCCGTCATTTTTTCCCTTTTCCGGCGGATGCCTTACCTCCCTTGGGCTGGGCCAGCTGGTGGTCGGCCTGCTCCGTCTCTGCCGCTTGCCAGCTATGCCTCGGCCGGCGCAGGGGGCGGAACCACACATGTGCGGCGCTCCCGGGCAGGGAAAGTCCTCGACTTACGACCAGTTGGGTAGTCCTCGACTTACGACCGGTTTAGTCCTCGACTTACGACCGGTTTAGTCCTCGACTTATGACCGGTTTAGTCCTCGACTTACGACCGGTTGGGGTCGCGGCATTAAAAAGGTTGAGAACCCACTGATTTAGCACTCCTGAACTGTTGCAAATGCAGAGTTTGAATACTGTACCCTCTAACAAAAGACATCAAGATCTATCTAAACAAGAATGGTATCAGTGACAGCAAAAAAGATATGGTAGGCCATACTAACAAAAATATCCTTAAATATATTTACATGGTCAATTCATCAGCTTCTAAGCCTAACAATTTTAGCAGGGCTATGTAGACTGCTGCTTTCCAGACGTTTGGTACTGTCAACAGCAGTGAATTGGGGGCACTGTAGCACAAGAAATATGAAGGTACCAGATGGATGACTGATGTTGTTTTACTGATCATGGTAAGACCACACGGATCTGAACCCTAAATATGATTGATTCTACCCATGCTATGATTCTACTCACTTGCTAGAGCTGAGAACTGGCTCTTTGCTATGCAGCAAGGTATCCAGAGTGAGTTCAATATAGCATACAAAAGGATAGCTAAACAAATTCAATAAAACTGCTAAGTTTGATGCATTTTATCATTCAACTACAAATCACAAATTACGTCTCTTTTGGTTTGCCATTAGATATCTCAGTGAGCCTCATTTGATGCTAGCAATGTAGGGTCACATACATTAAGCATCTATCACCTGCCAAAATAATATTCTAAGCCACACAAAATGAAAAAAAATATTTTTAAAATTGCCAAATTCTTACAAGATCATCAAAACTCTGAGGATTTTAATGACTTCACGTGAGGTTAGTGAAATCTTATGAGAGCACTAAGACTTTGCAATATCTTGAGCCTTCCCTTCTTTTCTCTGGGCCACTGTGTGAGATCAGGAAACTGTCTAATAGCCAACCTCCAGTATCCTCTCTCTGCCTCTCCCAAGTCCCTTTTTTTCTCATTTAGATAACTTACATCCAAATGCTTTTGGTTGATAGCATAAATGATCTCCAGGTGCCTTGGCAGGAGCTTTTCAAACATAGACACCGGCCAGCGCTCCAGGGCTTCAGGCAGCACTGTATGATTGGTGTATGCACAGGTTCGTTTTGTGATTTCCCAGGCCTAGAATCAAGGACACAAATGAATTAATGTGAGTAGAAGCAAGTTGTATAGGCTGAAAATAAATGGTTGTTAATATCAAATAGCATTAATTTCCGATACTTGCCATGGAGATTACATTGATGCTGAATTGAAACTTAACAGTTGCAGCCTCATTATTAATGAAAAAAGCATATTAATGAAACTTGAAATTCAATTGATGATAGTACTTGAACTAAGCAGGGAGCTTCAAGTATTATAGGAGTACAGCAGTTACCACATATAGAATCAAAAACTGTCTCTGTGTCTAGTTGTTTTGGCATGCAATGCTCTGTAGCAGCATCCCAAGGGGAGGAGTTGAAACAGTTTATGTCCAGAATATGAGGGGTCTGTAGATATTTTCTCAGCCTTCCCTCTGACCCATGCAATACTCAGGTCCTCAATGGAAGGCAGCCAGGTTGCAGTTATTTTTTCTGCAGCCTCAACTATCCATTGAAGTCTGTGCCTGTTCTGTTCGGTTGCTGCACCAAACAAGACAAATGACAAATGACAGGCTCAATAATAAGTCCTCTGTAGAACTGTATCAACAGCTCCTGGGGCAGTCTGAATTTTCTGAACTGACACAGGAAGAACATTCTTTGTTGTGCCTTTATGTTAGGTGTCCATTTCAAATTCTGGGAGATTACAGAACCTAGAAACCTGAAGGTCTCTACTGCTTGTCTAGTATAGTAAGAGGTGGTAGAATAGGAGGGCTCCTCCTACAATCCACTCTCATCTCTACAGTTTTAAACATGTTCAGCTCCAGATTGTTCCGGCTGCACCACAGGGCCAATTGTTCAATGTCCTGTCTACATGCAGACTCATCACCATCTTGAATGAGACCAATGACTGTTGTGTCATCGGTAACTCTAAGAATCTAACTTCTCACCATCCCATCTAGGAATTTTGGAAAATGCAATCCCATGATATCGGGGGGAAATCAAGCTGAAGGAGGAGGACCTCTTGGCAGCTTCTGAAAAAACTTTTAGGGGATCAAAGCTATGTCATTCCTGCTTCCCACTCAACTCTTACCTTTTCCCAATCCATATGTTCCACATCAACAAAGATCCTCATGAGCTCAGGAATGGAGAGAGCTGGGTGAGTGTCGTTTAGCTGAATGGCAACCTGTGAAACGGACAACATAAATTTTAATAGAGGACCTCCAAGGTTCCTTCCAACAACATCATCATCATCATTAATAGCATTTTTAATATTATTATTAATATTATTATTAAAATCTCCATTAATTCCATCCAGAAAAAGCCCAGTGAGTCCATGGAGCACAATGGAAAACCTGATTTCATTGTATGCTGATGGCCATTTGGTGATCCCAGACCAGCTACTCTAAATTTCAATTCCTAGATATAAACAGGAAACAAAATTAAGGACTCTGGGGGAACTACAGGGTTTAGTCATACATAATCAGGTCAGTGGCAATGTCTTGGGCTTGATATTTTCAAGTTTTAAAAAATAAACTTTTAATCCCTATTAAAAGTAAAGAAACAGAAAATATGTTAAAGAAGTATTTAGGGCTGCTACTTAGGAGCTTTTTTCAATTGTTCATTCATTCCAAGAACATAATCTACCAGACTCCCAGTCTGTCCCTTTTTCCCTTCTCTTATGAAACCGTATCTGTTCACTTTTCTAAAGATCTTAGCTATTCTTTCCAAGTTGTCACAACAGGAGAATATAATAACATAATAAAAATGGCACACACAATTTCGTTTGAAAAGAAAAACCAAATCATTCAGTTATGGAAATTGGAGGAAGATGAAAATTAAAGCAGGTAAAATAGGTTATCCAATGTTCATTACTAATACTTATTGCTGAATTTGTGTTTTGTGAATGTGATACTGTATTGCAGACAGTTTCACAAACCCCTTCATATTCATGATAACCAACTCATAAGATCTAAGACAAAAATGACTGTAAAATCTATAAAATCTGATTAAATCTATAAAATATTCTGGAAGCACTTGCTAATATGGGAATTATTAATAATTTGTTGTCACTGAGCAATTAAACATCATGGTATTAAATAACAACAAAAATAAAAATAATGGCATAATTCTGTGCATACCACTAACAATACTGTAAAGATCAGTCCAACATGACTTCAGGACTGATGGGAGAGATTCTAATGTTGAACAACATTCTCCTTTTACTTTTCTTAACATTAAAAGACTACCCAACGTTGTCTGAGACAGAGAAAGGTATTCTTTAAAATTAAAATTTATTTCACGGATTTGTATAACCTCTCATCTCACCTTGTCGGGAAAGGTTTCAAAACAAGTCCTCACTGGGTCACGACATCCAAATTTGGAAGACTTGAATCGTCGTATGATGTCCTGGAGAGTGGCAGCTACCACAAAGTACTCCTGTTTCAGACGCAATTCCTTTCCTTCAAAAAACTTAGGAACACAGTGAGGAAAAGGGGTTATATTAGACTATGTCTAATAATGGCAATGATTTGAGGGATTGTAAAAATCAAGCTCCTTTCCAGAGTGAAAGAGATGAGAGGGACTTTGCCTATAAGGTTTAATCTTCAGTGGTTTCCCTATCTCAGATTCATATTTTATATAAAAAGCAGTCTTCTTTTAATAAGTTTTTACAGAGGACAAACATTCACAAGTGCGGTTTATAAATCAGCACTGATCCCAAGAACATGGAAAACCTCTTAATTTCTTCTGAAAATAAATGGGACTTTAAGGACACTTAATTCTCTCTGCATTGTATATCCAATGACTTGGGTTTAGTCCAATAAATGTAAAAATACTATCTGAGCAGAGGAAAAGGTTACTACAAAGTAATATGTATCTTCTGCTGCTCCTGAATGAAATTTTTTCAGAACAACTAAGGAGGGAATGCAGGAAGACAGAACTAAGGAAAATTATACCGAATAAATGTACGCAAGCCAAACATCACTTGTGCCTTTCACATAATTTTCATAATTTTCACTCTCCTAGTATACCAGTGGTTCTCAACCTATGGGTCGGGACCCCATTTGGGGTCGATCGGCCATTTCATGGGGGTCACCAAGCAAGGCTGTCCGCCATTTTTTCCCCTTTTCCGGCGGGTGCCTTACCTCCCTTGGACTGGGCCAGCTGGTGGTCGGCCTGCTCCGTCTCTGCTGCTTCCCAGCTACGCCTCGGCCAGCGCAGGGGGCGGAACCACACATGTACGGCCCTCCCGGGCATGGAAAGTCCTCGACTTACGACCGGTTTAGTCCTTGACTTACGACCGGTTGGGGTCGCGGCATTAAAAAGGTTGAGAACCACTGTACTATAACCTCTGTATTTCTCCTTCCACCAGGAGCAGTGTTTTGAAGAGGGCGAGAAGTTCATTGAAGAAGTGGAAACTGGAGACTCCCACCCAAAACACACAAACAGATAACTTCTCTTAAGACAGTCAGCAGAAAAGCAGCCAAATGAAGTCCACAATTCACTTGTGGCCAAAAGAGATTTAATGAAGCACTTAAAACTGTACTTACACTGCACAATGCAGCAGATACTTACATTATCATTGGGGTACAACACTCTGGATATGTTTTCTGCTAGGTTTCTATCCAACACAGCTTGGATATAATCACCAACATTAACTATGGAAGAGAATGAAGATATATCTCACCGTTATATCAATGAAATGGAATACTCTGTATGTGTTTATCACTACACAGCAGTCACTTCATAACTTCTCCTTACCCTTTACCTTTGTTCACTGAGGTTTTCAAAAGTTTCAATTTGTAATTCATATTCTGTTTACAAATTCAACAGGAAAAATTCCAGGTTGAATTTATTTTAAATGTGAAGTAAATACTGTGTTTCCCCGAAAATAAGAGCAAACTGGAAAATAAGCCCTAGTATGACTTTTCAGGACGTGTGTAATATAAGCTCCATCCCAAAAATAAGCCCCAGTTAAGATTGTCAGCCAAACGGACACATTTAGTACCGTATTTCCCTGAATATAACCAGAAAATAAGTCCTAATGTGTCTTATTTTCGGGGAAACACGGTATATGGATTCTTTGCTCACCTGTCTGTCTAGCTGTCAAGAGTGTAAGCTGCCTTACTCTGTAATTGGTTGATTTCACCATCTTTTTTATTTTGGAAAAAATAATGGACTGTACATTTCAAAGGAGGTGTGTAAAAGACCTCTCAGTTTTTAGTACATCAGGTAATTAGTGTGGCTTGATTTCACAGGTTAAATGAAGCTTTCTTCATTGTGTTTATCTATCATGACCTATTCTCAGGAAAAAAATAAAAGGAATACCAGCCACCCAATGGTTGCTTTGCACACATTTTATTCAATTTACTGGACGTTTAATTTTTGTTTCTTAACAAAAGCAGAAGTTTGGCCCATGGTGACTGGAATTTAACACTTTATTCCTTCATTGCCCCTTTTAAATTCTCCCTCTCCAAACCACTCAGCTGCAGAAAAGAAACTGATTTTAGTGCCAATAACCAGCTTCCTTTCTTTTGTGGATAACAGAGTGGGGAAGCGGATTTTTATCAGAACTAGGATAAGGGGTAAAGAATTACGAGTCTCTTATGAGCCAGATTTCTCTTTTTGATTTTTCTCATTACTTCAGTTGAGATAAAAATATAGTATTTTTGCACATACACACATACATTCTATTCTATAAGAATAGAAATAGATAAACTGGTCTCAACTATATGTTCTATTAAGATTTCCTTTTGTATAGCAAGTACTGAAGAGAAGAGGGTTATGTCATCTGGATTGTTTAGATGTCCCTTGAACATACTTAGAAAGTATACAGACACTTGATTTTATACATGCTTAGATTCTAAACAGGTAATGTGTATGTAATGAAAGACTTTAATATAGAATAGAATAAGAGAATAACAGGGTTGGAGGTAATCAAGCTATAATTAAGCCCACAGATTATCCCTTTCTCCTGTTTCATGTGGGGACAAATGATACAACAAAGAACCTGAAATAACAGGAGACTATGAGCAGTTAGGCATGAAAGCGAAAGAGATAGGAGCACAGATATTATTTCCCATCCTCTGTGCTTTAAACAGAAGGTCAAATCCAATGAGGGAATGGAAGGTTTTAAAAGTAAACTACTGGCTTGAGGGACGATGCTGTTAAGAGAACTTTGGATTCCTAGATCATGGTCTAGATTACCTACATGAAGGGCTTCTGGAAGGGGATTGGCTGCATCTCGCAAGAACCAGGAAGAAAATCTTTGGAAAATAACTGGCTCAGCTTATCTAAAGGGCTTTAAACTAAAATTGGAAAGGGAGAGAAACCAGTCCTTAGGACCTAATCCCAAACATAAACCCCAAGACATCCAATCAAACAATGAGGTAGGTAGTGATGAGAAGGAAGGGGAACTCAGATATAAAATAGGAGACAGAGGGGGGGAAATGCAGGAACAGCCATAAAGACTTAGATGCCTATATATACTAATGCTCAAAATATAAGGAATAAACAGGGGAAACTTGAATTTAAATATCCCAAAGGTACTTTTTCAGGAGGCAACTGGACTTTCTTGTTTTTTCTTTGAAGATGTTTTGCTTCTCATCCAAGAAGCTTCTTCAGCTCTGACTGGATGGTGGGGAAAGAAAAAACAAGAAAGTCCATTTGCCTCCTGAAAAAGCACCTTTGGGACAACCATGACCTGGATGACTGAGAATCTCCATAGACATTTGAATTTAAATAACTAATTGAAATGAATAAATAATTACTGGAAGAACTTTTTTCATTATTAAGACTACTTACACTCTTCAAGGTTGAAATCATTAGGTGCCTTGGCTGACCACAATCTCATGGTATTAACTGTATTGTTCTTGTATCCTGGAACTGGTGTATCATAAGGCATGGCAAGAACAACCTAATATGGAGCAAAAGGTCAAATAAAGGTGGGCTAACACAGTGACATAAAAATGATAACAGCCTGTAACTAAAGGGCACTGGAATTGATGTTCAAGTGTGTCTTGCCCATTTTGTTTAAAAAATGTGATTTACAATTCTAAACAGCCTAACTTAATATACTGCAATAACATGAGAAAAATAAAAAAATAATCATATTAAACAGCAAAATAGAACCTAGTACAGTGATGGCAAACCTTTTAGAGACCGAGTGCCCAAACTGCAACCCAAAACCCACTTATTTATCGTTGGGTGCCAGTTGGGCGTGGCCTACTGGGTGGGCGTGGCTGTGGTGGTCATGGCAGACTGGGTAGGTATGGCCACCTCGATGTTGCTCATGGGGACGGACACCTGTGGGGGCCAGGCAGGAGGAGATCCAGGGGGTCTCTGGCAGGTGGGGCAATGGGCAGGAGGCTCGTCCTACGGGGTGAGGCGAGGCAAGGCATGGCATTGTCGCAGGGCAAGGCGAGGCAGGGGCCGGGGCGGCTGCTGCCTGACACCATCAGCCCCAGCACACAGAGGCCAGTGAGCACATGGGGGCTGACAGTGTCTGTCAGCAGCCACAGCCGGCCGGCCCCTCGACTGGCACACTCTGGGGCTCTGCAACCTGCTGCCAGCAGTTCAGAGAAGCCACCTCTGAGCTGGACGGCCGGCCGACAGTTGAGGAAGCGATGCAGTGGGTCATGCCCGGGAAAAGGAGAGCATGCGAGGCCAGGAGGGATGGGACAGGGGGAGGAAAACCAGCCGTGCTAGGATGCATCCAGCCACATGCGACCTCGGTGAGTTAGCAGGCGGCTGGTTGAAGAGGGATGGTTGCCATCTCCGGGGCATGGTGCGCATGCCCACCGCGTGCGTGCCCACCGCCTCTGGCACGCGTGCCATAGGTTCGCCACCACTGACCTAGTATCATCAAAATTAAAGCATTCCCAACAGAAAAAGCAGAGGAGAAAAGCAGATAATTCACGCTTCTCTTTAACTTGGCATTTAAGAAAGTTCAGTGCTGGGGCTCTGCAGGTCTTGCTAGGCAAGCACTTGACAGAACAAAGAAGGATCTGATGTTCTTTAACCTGCAAAAGAACTTGGCGCTCAGTCACACATGTTATTAAATGAAGCTTTCAGAGAAGACTGTTCTTTGAAGGGGCTGGAAGTGAACTTAATTATGTAATTCTCTCCACTCTTGGCAGTTTAGCAACCTTAACTGTCCTCTCTGAGTCTCCATTATCTCCTGAATAATGTCTTTTGTTAGCAGAACATAAAGAACAAAAACACCACTGGGTTCATGCAATTCAGGGTTACTCCAAAGGGCTTTGTGTGGTTCAGAGTAAGCTACAACACAATCCCCAGATCCCTCCACCCCATTCTCTGTCCTCCTCTGCCCATCTAGAGTTGCATTTCCCATCTGCTCTTGACCAGACATTGTTTACTCTAAATATTGCCCTGTTGCCCCTCTATTTGGGTCATCTTTCCTACTCACCCACTCTTTCTTCTTTCCATGTGCCAAATTATTTTTTTCCCCGATTAGTGTATGCCAATTAGTGTACATTCAAAGTGACAATAAAGTTCTATTCTATTCTATTCTATTCTATTCTATTCTATTCTATTCTATTTCTATTCTATTCTCTAGTTCTCCCTGTTAATATCTTTTCTTGGTTACTGCAAATTCCTTCTGACATGCATGAACCAGCCTTTCCTGCCAACTAGACCTGATTCTTTCCAGTCTATTCATTCTCCTTCAACCACCACTTGCAGCTATGTCCAGCCTCTGCCCAATCATTCTATCCAGCATGCACAAACACAAATGCAAACATACACACACACACACAAACTTCATTGACCTGCTTTCACTGCTTTTCTCCAGCCTCCCTGTGAAATACTCACTTACTTATAGGTTGCAGGTTCTCTGTTCCTTCCAAACGGGAAAAAAATTGTAACTTTTTTTTCTTTTGATGGGGAACCATGAGAACAAGACTGTGTTATACAGCCTCTTCTACTATACTGTAAAAATAAAAACACGTTCTTTTTCTGGGTTGGAAGGAAGAAACAAGCTGCTTCGTTTGTTCCAAAGCAAACAAAAAAGTTCAGTGCTTTTTGTATCAGTAGAAAAGCTTTGAAGTGGCAGCTTCTTTTTTTAGTGTAGTCATCATAATTTCTTCTAAAATTAGTAATAGAATTTAATAACAAATATTAGAATATAAAGGAATAAAGTTAAATATAAAAAATAAAGTATAAAGTAATTCAAAATAATAAAAACAAAAAATAAATAAAAACAAAAACTAATATAAGATGCAATTAAAAAATAAATTGGTGCTCCCAGCCCCTTTTAGAGTATGACTTTCAAGATGTGCCATAAAGCCCAATGCAGTTCTGTAGCTGGCAAACATTGGGCATTATTCCATATATTGCTTTATTAGTTTATTGAATAAACCTTAAATGTTTAAATTCATAAAGCAAATTAAGCCAGAATAGAACAAACCATATTTTAATATGGCATGATTCCAAGACATTGTTTCGATTTATATAACAGGCTTATGTTTTAATCAAAGGAGGGAAGAACAATCAGTATCAAAAGTGATACAGTGTGCTATATGCACATGTATAAAAGATATTTCAGCAGAATGTTCTAATATGCCCTCATCAACCTGCATCAGCCATCCCAATCTGATGCCCTGTGGATAGGTTGCAAGTAAAAGTCCCAGAATGTTCAGCTCTCCATGACCCAGTCAAAAGAATGGCTTGAACACATCATGAAAACAATCAGATACTTTTGTATGAAATTACGTTAGAACCGTCCCTTAAACTAACACCAAAGAAAATCTGGCTGTATAACTATGGAATTTATTGCCCTAAGATGTGACAATGATCACCAGTTTAAATGATTCAAAAGCAGATTAATGAAAGATCAAGCTATCAATGTCCACCTCTCTTAGTGGCAATTTACTACCTTCAGAATCATAGGGAGATGACCTCAAATATCAGCTGCTGGAGAGCAACAATCAACAAGTCTCTTATCTTCCTGCGTATGTTTCTGAGATTTCGGAGGATGGTGTATCTATGTGATACAGAATGATGGTTTGCTGGCTTGATCCAACTATGCTCTTCATAGGCACTTAAGCCACATAGACTTGCTAGACTCAAGGGGCATAAAACTGTTTGTAATACACAAATAAATAAGTGTGGAAGTCTATTCAAGGTGGGATCAAGTTCTGACTGACAGAAGCTTGGAAGTTGTTTTGTCCAAATCTGATCTACCTCATGATAGCATGAGGCTATTGCACGCACCAAATGACTTGATTTTTAAAAAATCAAACACCCATGGGAAGTTTATGAGCTAGTCATATAACTCCTAACAAATGAAAAATGAAACACTAAACAATTACAACTATCTATGGAAACTTGTGTATTCCTAAACAGTTGGAAAATGGCACCAAATTTCAGTTTTGAATGTCTCTCTAGCAAAGAACAGTCATTTGTTTAGTCAATCTCTTCAAGGATCGCTGCTGTTTAAACCAACTAATATGCTGCTCAGCAACAAATGTGAAACACTGTGGCCCAGTGTCTATGAGGAAAACATAGAGAGACTGCAGCCAGAACAGGTCCAAATAAGGTTTACAAGCACAAAAGCCCATGTTTTGAATTGCTCTGAAGGCTTCTCATGTTTGCAAAAGCTCATGCTGCCACAAATCCATTTGTTTCTGAAGTGCCATAGGATATTCTGCTTCCAGAACCAATGTGGCATTCAGAAATATATGTCAGAACCTGTTCTTTTGAGAATTGAAGAATTATCCAAGCATTTGGCTTTAAAGACTTGTAGTCTCGAACCAGTTCCCATTCATTGCCATGGTGTTTTCACACCATTTTACAGAGATGTTTGTAATGGACTGAATCCATTGTTCTTCTACCTGATTGACAGGACTTTTCTCATTTTTTTTCTTTTTTAGGTCAATACTCAGACACAGCTTTACAAATTTGATGTTCTTATGTGCCGCCTATACTTTTTGGGGATTATGAGGATGGTATTCTCAACATATCTGGAAAGTGCCAGATTATGGCAGTAAATAAAATCAAATCTCTGCATCAATTGCACAGAAATTGATCTGATTTGGATCAATTCATGCAATGAATTGATAATACAATTCATAAAACCTTTGTGCAAGCATTCATATATAACTACAATTTAATTTGAGTCAGAACTGACTCAGTCTATTCCCAAATAATTTAGAATAAAATCAAGTTAAACACTAGAATAATTCAAACTTCATTTTGACACATTCCTAGTGTCTGTTTGATGGCAAACCTATTCAGGCAGCATTTATTGCTTTTGCCTCTACTTTCTTCAATGCTTCCATATCATTACTCTATTTATTAGATGGCTGTTCTCACCCAACCCTTCACCATGAATTGTAATCCAGAAAACTGAGGAAGTTCTTCTGGATGATTATTCTTGTAACATGGAGGATAGGTAGACAAGTATTCATTGCTATTGTTAAAATCTCCAAACAAAAGACTACCGCCATATAACATATCTCTTTTGGCTCTTTTGTCCTTGTAATTAATGGCTTATCATATGTAACTTTAAAAAGCATACCTGAGTATCAACCCATTTAGCCCCATTAGGAGCATGTTCTACTCGACCATAGAAATGTACAGGAAGCATGTATTCAGGGCGGGCTTTTTCCCAAGGATTGCCATAGCGCAGCCAATCATCAGCTTCTTCCACCTAAAACAAGGAGATGACATAAAAAAAGTTGTCTTCTTCGGCCAATGAAGTGTGATTAATGAACAAGAGCTTCTTAGTGGCTGAATGGAAGTGGGGGGTATCCTCCCCAAAGATGCTCACTTAATACAGCACTGCAGTCATTCTGATGCCAAATAATGATCTTTTTAATTTTTCCAGTTTCTCTAATTTTAAATATATACCTTTGTTTTAATTGTCACAATCAATGCAATGGGAAATATATGGCTATGAAAAAGAAAGTTTATTGTGCAATTGTTGATTTTGAGAAACTGAATAATAAACCTAACTTAATTGCTTATAATAGCAAAAGTAATAGCACTTAGACTTATATACCGCTTCACAGTGCTTTACAGTTCTCTCCAAGCGGTTTACAGAGTCAGCATATTGCCCCCAACAATCTGGGTCATTTTACCGACCTCGGAAGGATGGAAGGCTGAGTCAACCTTGAGCCGGTGAGGATCGAACCTCTGGCAGTCAGAAGAATTAGTCTGCAATACTGCATTCTAACCACTGCACAACCACGGTAGGAATTCTTTCCACAAATACAGAGTTGAAAGTTGATTCCTAAGTGCAGTAAGAGTAGCATGTGATAGAAATAAAGTATGTGTGACAATGGATAGAATGTTTAACAAATGGTTCAATACTTCACACAGATTAAAACAAGGATAAATTATGTCTTCTTGGTGTATTTAGGAATAAATGTACAGTATAAACGAAAGCTTCTGGTGATGTTAAAGATAGATCAGTTGGGGACATGACTGTGTGTGTACCTTTGTATGCCATGTTGTTGACAGCGAACCTCAATAATTTGTAGCAAACATTAGAAATGATTTTATAATGCGATGAGGAGAATGCATCTGAAAATCAGTGAATCTGACTCCAACAAATATGTCTGACAGGGAAATTGGAATGAACAATTGCCAGCTGTACATAAATGGCAGATATAAATAAGAATATGAATTTATGTTTCTCAGTAGAATATTTTACAAAAGATGAAAAAATAGAGAAATTTTAGTAATTGCACAGGTTGGAAGCCATATAGTGGGTATAAATGAGGCATGAGGTGAGGAATGAATATGGGAAAAAAATTAAATGGCTGCATATAACAGCATTTCCAACAAGCTTACTTCTAATGAAAGTATCTTATACATTTCTCAGTACATGAACTATGACAATTAAAATTCTTGAGGCTAAAATCTTAGAAGATGCTGCCAGCACTAATTTTTATTATATTGGTTTATCTACATAGCTTCAAAGTCTGGCATCATGAAAGTAGCATTTTAGGATGCTAGCAATCCATAGGATAACCTATTTAAATATGTTTTTAATCAGGCTTTTCCACAAGATTTCTCAAACTTGCCCTTATGGACAATACCTAACCTAGAACACTGGTGTTCCCCAAGCTGCTATCAGCTGCTGTAGCTAGTGTTTATATCTGGCAACGCTAATTACTTACAAGAGCTAGTTGTAAATATATTTTGTGGGCTATATAAGGATGAGTCAACATCCAGCTGCCTCTACAGGTTAATTTCAGTTTATATTAGTTTGACAGCAGACCCACTTTCCAGGGTAGTGGGTCAACCTTCACTGAATGTGTTCAAGCTGAATCTATAATCCTGGACTGAGCTGAAGGTTGGACTTGATTACCTAAGTGGCTCTGTCCAAACTCAAGGGTTTTATGACTTTTAGTTAGCACAGCCACTTCACAGGAACTGAAACTTAACAAATGATGTGACCTCATGATGCAAGTACAAAGATCAGTCATAAGTACCATTTGTTCAGCACTATTGTAAGTTTGAACTGTCGGCGAACTAGTGATTGTTAAAGAAGGATTACGTGTATATCCTTTGTATACAGATAAGACTTGGCTTCAATTTTGGGTATCTATGATTAGAAGGTTGTCAGATAGTAGTCTTATGCAACTGACATTCCTTCTTGCTGTTTTTTCCTAAGGCTTTAGATAAGCTTTAGCTACCATCACAGTCCTTTCTCAAGCTCAAATTATCTCTAGGAGTACCTGACAAGACAGATAGAAATAAGGAGTGATCCTTCCCTCACCTGCAAGCCATTGACAATCTTTTGATTAAAAATGCCAAATTCATAGCGGATCCCATAGCCATAGGCTGCAAGTCCCAGTGTTGCCATAGAGTCCAGAAAGCAAGCTGTCATGGAAAAGAACCAATGCACATTATTATCAGTCAGAAATAAACAGCCAGTCAAGCAGCTCTTACTGATGCAACTCAGTGTGTTTGTGTTTATAAGACTGCACAGCCCCCCTCAAACGATGAAGGATGGGGGTGGAATGGTGGCTAAGAGAATGAGCTAAAGACATGAAAGTTCTAGCTTTTATTTCAGCTCTTCCATGAACTCACAAATGACCTTAGTAAAGGCACTTTTTCTCAGCCCCAATCCCCATGTATTCAGGCAATAGGATTATAATGTTAGGTTTCAAAATTGTTAGGTAAAAGTTATTACTAGGTTAAAAAAAATAACAGTTTCAACACTTTAATTCATATAATATAAATTCTATAAAAAGGGCTTGGTAGACTTTGTATCTGTATTGCAAACAGCTCTCCATTTCATCATAGCTTGTTACAGCTCCCTGTAGAACAATCTAAGTGCAGCCATGCCGGTAAAGTTGACAATGCAGAGTTCAGCTTCTCACACCCACCCAGCAAGATGTTTATTAAGGCAGTTGGTTAACTGAGAGCCTTTCAAACTCTGCATCCTATTTTATCAGCTCTACACTCCTCATTTTTTCTGCATCCTCTTATCCCCCTTATTGCAATACGGATGGTCTTCCTCCATAGAAACATACTGGCATCTTCTCATCAACGGTCATTGCTCACCTGCCAGACGCCCCAGTCCTCCATTGCCAAGGCCGGCATCTTCCTCAATCTCTTCCAACTCTTCTAAGTCAAGGCCAAGCTATTGGGAGGAGTAAGCAAAAGCAGAAAATACCATGATATGTAAGGTTTTCTACTTGGAATTTCCAATTTCTTTCCTTCTGATAAAGGAAGAACAAAACTGCTTCTTTCTGATCTTGGAGTAAGGTTAATTTCTATACTCTATAATTTAGAATGGATTTATATGCTTTTTATGAATATGGAAAAAATGCCACTGAATGAATGAATATCTGTTTGTGTGAAATACCTTAAAATCATCTCACTTCCAGTTTTTGTCTCTTTTCTGGTAAGATTCTTAAAAGAGGCCATGGTCTCTCAAACTCTGATACATTTCCTAGGAAGATACATCCCCAAAGCAAAATAGTTTTTTTTAGCAGTTTTTATTGGAACCATTTAAAATATTTATTAATCAGATTTAGGTAATTTGTTCAAATCACCTTTAATAAGCCAGAGCAAATTTTAATCAATATGGTCAATCCTGGCATGTTACTTTATCAGAGAATGAAATAGAAAATTATTTAAATCAGCAATGCTAATAAAATTAGCTATATCATACTTTTGACATAACAATGTAATTCAAAATTAAATAGAATGTTTCAAAATTTAAGAGACTGCATAGGCCAATTACTTGGGTAGAAATTTGGTGTTGTTCTAACTGAATGGCAGCTGTTCCCAGCTGGATGGTAGTAAAGCATCAATATCTCCCTTGTCCCATTGATGGACTCCAACAGAATTTACCTAACACATCTGAATCTAGTCATCCGTTGATTTGGAAAATGCACATTTGTGTTATCAGTATTGACCCCACCAACAATTTTGAGAGATAAGTCAAGTTGAGAGACTGGCTCAAGATCACCCAGTAGGTGTTTCGTTTGAGATGAAATTTTAACTCAGATTTATTATATAGGTTGCCTGTCATGCAATACATGTAAGGGGCAGCTGGATCTGGAAAGCTTATTTTGGAAAACAAAACAATATGCCCACAGCCTGATCTAATCATGTTTAATATACTGCAGTTTAAAATAGAATATTCTTTTGTTTCTACCAAGATCCTCTTTCATATCTCCCTTAGCATCTGCTCTAATTTGTTGATGGCATTCCTATCAGTTGCTACAGAACCCATGCTTTCAGTTCCATTGCTTTTTCAAACTCCTTAAAATTACACATGGATTACTTATTGTTGCTCATGTGGAATTGAGGACAAAGAAGGTGGGGATACAGAAGTGCATCTGAAGGTCTGCTTTTAATTAGACCAGAAGGCAGTTAATCTTTCCCCTCCTTTTCATCCAGATCTTAATTGCTCCCAGCTTACATCACTAGCACAAAGTTAGAGAAAACAGCCAGAACTGTTTCTGGTGGGAAACTTAACATGGATGAAGTGAAATGGAGTGGATGGAAGAGGGGAGGGGAGGGGAGAGGAGCTGAATTTAATCCTAGCATCACTAATAGCTTCAGATCCAATTTAAATTAGGGAAGGCATGGGGAAGCTGCTAATTCTCAAACCTCCCCAGTTCTTGTGTTCAGACCAAGAATGGGCATCCTCTTTTCCCTTTCAATTGCTTTTAACCAAAACCTGTCCGAAAATCCGACCATGGATAAGGGTGAAGGTTTGTTCTCAGAGTTTGTGGGTTGGTTTCTGACAAGCACCCACAAGCTTGGAGAACGAACTTTCATCCTCATCCTAACCCGAGATACAGATATTCGCCACTATTTCAAGCCAATTATGGATCTCATAGGTCTATATAGTTTGGGTTGCTGATAGTAAGTTGATTTCTTTATTTTCAATGGTGAACATTCTCAGCTTGATTTCTTTCCAAATGAAACAACTTCTCCTTGCCCAGAAAGAAAATCTGGCTCTTTGTGAATCTGATAGCAAGGTAACTGTCCAGGGCTAAATCATATTAGCAGCTCTGCCAAAAAGCCTGGAATCCATGAGTCATACTGCCTTCAGCAATAAACATTTAAAGAAGTGCTGTGGGTGGATTAGACTGAAACCTTACAAGGCTCTAAAATTATCAGTCTCTTTATTAATATAGTTTGCATCTAGATATCAAACAGATAGGAATATTGTGATGAGAGTAAGAAAAAGAAGAGAGAGAGGAATGGTGCATTTGCACTGTGAGGTAGGGCTTATAAATACAGTTTATACAAACTATGGCTTGGCATTCCTTTCGAACAGGTAAAAGTTAGAGTCAGTTAAGGAAAAGTGCTCCACCCTCAAAGGCTATGGATTAATCCTTCAAGATTCTCAGAGATGGAATAACAAGAAATCTAACAAATTAAGGTTTATCCGATGGTTTGGGGAGGAAATGGGATCTGAAGTTTAAAATACAAAAATAGCTTGGCATTATGCTTAAATCTGTCTATTTTCTTCAATTTGTGATTCAGTAGATTAGCAGCAAATATCGAAGAGATCCCAGTAACATAAGTAAAATATCTGTAAAGTTAACTGGGCTCTGTGTACAGTGTAAAAATGTGTAGTTCTTATTTTATGTCCACATTTAAAGGAATGTGATTGCTAATGATTTGCTAATTCCCTTCCTTGTTTCATTCTGTATCTTAAAGATTCTATGACTTTAATTTCTATTCTGTTATCACCAGAACAAGAGGAAGAAAGCTTTTTAGGAACTCATATTCACCTAATTTGCAAAAGAACATACCTATGATTCTTTGGTGTTATAAACCCTTTAATGTGATTTGATGAATCATTATATTGGATTCTATATGCAGATCATCCTTTCTTTGTGAAATTATTGAAATTGAAATTATTTTCCATAAAATGGGATTACATAATTAACTAGATTTAATCTTCAAAGCTGATATTGTAGAATCAAATATTATCTATGTTATGCTCAGGTATTACCCAGGCTGTTTTTTCAGTTTGTTGTTTTCCATTGATCATATCAATGCCCCATTATTTTAAAGTCTCATGGCACATTATATGTGTAATATAATTTTATATTTTCCAGAAAAACTAGGAAGGGAAGAACCTTCTCTAAAAAACTGAGACTTTCTGAATTTTAACATCACTTATGAATTGTCCATACAAATATTATAAATACGTCCTGCTTCCTTATGTACACAAACTGAATAGCACCAGTCCAAGCCTCAAAGCGGAACACACCTGATAAATAGCTTCATCGCAGGCATTCTGCAGACCCAGGTTCACCATCGTGTTCTGAAGTGTTCGGCCCATGTAGAATTCCAGAGACAGGTAATAAATACGCTAGGAAAGCAGAGAAAAAAAGAGAGTTTATATAGTCTAATATGTTTTGCACCCTGAGTCATGTAGTAGGTGACAGCTCCATTCTTATTATGTAACCCTTAAAGAAAGCCTAGGAAAAAGATCTGTGATATTTGGATCTCTCCTATTTCATCCTCAGATCCACTTTTGAGGTCAGTGGGATTGAGAGATAATGGCTAGTCCAGACTTATCCTATGCTTGAGTGGAGATTTGAACCAATGTCTCACTAGTCTCAACCCAACGTTCCAGCCAGTACATCACACAGACGCCACCTTCGGACCACAGAGAAAGTAATGATGCAACCCTTCATTTCATTTTTGCCGACTAGGACATGACTATATTGTATATTCTGTACTGTAAATTCCATAAAGGTACTACAGAATTGTAGCTACATTTCAGCAACCTGGAAAAATACCTTCCCTGCATATATGTTCCCTCTGTGTGTCTGTGGATATGTGTATGCATTGTGTGGGTGTCTGAGAATCTAACATCCTTTTTACATGGGTATTACTATCTTCTCCCTTGTTTAATCTATGTGAACTGGTATGTATGTGTGCCCTGGGAAGGTCAGAGTTGACTTTATATGCTCCATTCTGGGTCACATAACTATGGGGGGGCTTAGAATGGAATAGACAGGTTGCCAATCCTGCAGCAATACTTTGGGATAATTTTTCAAGAATTTTTTCTTTGTAATGTTTGGTAGGATGACCCATTTACTAAGTTCAGTTTTTTGCTAGCTTATCCTGCCTTACCTAATTTGGTCTAATTTTGGAGGTTTTTTTAGAGGGGAGGATTATTCTGCTGATTTAGTTTCAAGCCCCTTTACACATTTTACATACCGTAGTTACCCATTCTTCCCGTTGGACTGGGAAGTATTAAAAGGGGGGGAGAAAGGGTTGGAATGTGATAATTATAAAGATGATTAGGGGACTGGAAGCTAAAGCATATAAGGAACGGCTGCTGGAATTGGGTATGTCTAGTTTAATGAAGAGAAGGACGAGGGGGGACATGATAGCAGTGTTCCAATATCTCAGGGGCTGCCACAAAGAAGAGGGAGTGAGGCTATTTTCCAAAGCACCTGAAGGCAGGACAAGAAGCAACGGGTGGAAACTAAGCAAGGAGAGAAGCAACCTAGAACTAAGGAGAAACTTCCTGACAGTTAGAACAATTAACCAGTGGAACAACCTGCCTCCAGAAGCGGTGAAAGTGGTAAATAATAACTCCCCCCAAATTGACTACCTTAAAAGTCATTTTCTTTATTTCTTTGTTGAAGAATCACTTAACTTACATGTTAACAAACTAAGCATATTGGCAATTCACACCTGCACACCAAGTATAGATTCATTTGTCCACCAAGGAACATAACATTCCTTTTGGACATCTCCGTGAGAAAAATAGGTCTTGATCTACTCAGAGTCCAAATAGAAACATCCCCAAACCTTGATAATTTGAAATACTGGAGACATTACAAAGAAACTATGGATTTTTGATATAAAGTGGTCATTCTAAAGCATATTAACAATTCTGTGAATTTTTGTACAAAATGTGGTAACAGAGAGCAAGGCCAAATGACATGAGTTAACTGCTGAATTGTAATTCCACTAGCATAGCAATTGTAGTCAACATTATAAACTTTGGCCGTGTCATGCAAGGGAATTCATTGGAGAAAGCAATTATGTCTGGCAGAGTTAGGAAACCAGACCATCAAAGAACACAATGGCTGGACACCATCAAAACTGACACCAGCCAGAATAAAGAAAAACTCAAAGTGGTGTAAGATTGGAAGATGTGGCAGACCATAGAATCACTGAATGGATGATATCATCATCACCATCATCATCATCATCACCATCATCAAATGTATTGATAACTTTCTGGTGCTCTTAAGCATATTTTAAGACCTAAAGGACCTAACTTTATATGTTTAACAGCAACTTTCAGAAATCTATAAAAACAGAACATTCAAGCTCATTATTGCAAAGCCTGAGTGTTTAAAGTCTCAGGGGTTAAATTTAGCCCGAAGAGATCCAGTTTCATGTTCTCATTTGACTACAGACCTCAGTCAGGCCTTTGATCCACCAACTCTCTCTGATCATAATCTAATGTGTTGTGGGAATAAAATTAATGGGAAGCCTATATATGAGCTACCTTTTTCTCAAAGAGAAAAAGTGTTCTATACACACAGGATATAAGTACAGTACTTAAGTAAAAAGTAAATAAGGAGAAAACGTCTGTTAATTGTTCTGCCCTGACTTCCCTAATCTACAGGTGAGAATAACCTGTAATGTAGTAATTTACATATAATTTGCATAATATGAAGCAGGTATTTTTTTTCATGTTGCAAAGTCTGGGCTACAATGTTGTAATGTAATCATTTTTAATACTCAACCTTGGATTAGCATGACCAGCAATGAGTTCTGAAGGAAAAATGGGAGCATTTTTGCTCTTGCAAGATGCAATAGAATACATGGCTAGCAAAACAAAATCAAGGTCAGTGTGGTGCCTGAATGTACAATAATAATAGAAATCATTCAGGAAAATGCTACCAACGAATTGTCTGCAATAGGGATTTTTAATCTATTAGGCTCTGTCTAATATGATAGTCTGAGCTCAAAGGGATGAAAACTATAGACAGCCTGTCTTACAAATAAAGGACAAGGGAATAAAGTAGAATTATTTAGCCTCCCCCTTTAAGAAAATGATCAAGATGCTAATGATGAGATCAATATTTCGTGGGCTTAGAACTATACCAACTGTGTTTGTTTTCTTTCTTTGATTGGAAATGGAACTTGATTTAGCAAGGTTCATAGAGGAGAAGGATATTGTAAGTAAAAAGTAAGGAGTCCCTGTGGATTTTACTCCACTAGTCACTGCCGACTATAGGGGGAAGTACAGAAGGGTTTTTTTCCTCAGCTTGAGTGTGTGAATGGCAAAAACTATGGATGTTGACAGCTAGAAGTTAACAGGGTTAGTTTTTGGCCTTACCATCTGCCTTACGTGCTCTTTTAACATATGGAAGGGTGTGTGGGAGTACTGTAATTTTAATTGCTATAAACTCTCTTGTATGGTGTGGTATTACTTGACCAAGGAGGAACACATGATTGGGTGCATAATAATGAACAATAACCCCACAACATTCATCTGTGCAAAGAAACTATGGTCAGAATTTACCATGTATGAAAAAGAAACAAGAAACTGTTAACTACCATCATACATCAATGTACTCATTAGGGTTTATTCACAGGAAAAAGTATACTTCAAGATATGCAGCCCTGATGTAGGAGAAAGAGAGGCAGAGCCTGGAGGTGGAGTCAAGCGAGGAATAAGCCTGGAGTCCCAAATTGTCCAAATCCAGCTGTTCTTGAATTCTGTTAACTCTTATCTAGCACCAATTTAGTGCTGACCATTAGTTGACTAGAATAGGCATGAGCAATAAATCAGCTTAACTAGCCTTGGTCGTGGTCCTGATTCTTTGCAACTGGCACTAACAAGGGCCAGACAAAAATACAGAATGTAGATCTGAACAGCCAACCTTCTCTTAGTTTCCCTAGCATGAAATACACTTCAAGGTCATGAGAGGAGAAAAATGGAGTCATCCCAATAACCAAAATTTTTCACTCTCAGCTTCTTCACAAATCTTAACTTTTCTGCTTAGATCTAATAAATAGTTCAGAATGGCTCAAGGGATCTATTTCCATTAATTTTATTCTCTTTCCCCAGGATGAGATTTATGTTTAGTCACTTGCAGTATTGGGGCAGCAGTTCCCTCCCAGCGCTAACCTTTTCCTGCATGGATTAAAACACCGTTTGTCACCCGTACCTGCCTGCTGGCTCTTTCCTGGGGGCACCGAGGACGTCTTGATATTAAGATGCTGGGCTTGTTGGCTGGATAGCCAGCAGCCCAGGTTCGAGACCCAAGCACCAGGTGAGCTCCTGTCCTTGCCCCAACTGCTGCCAGACTAGCACTTTGAAAGCATGCAAATGCAAGTAGATAAATAGGTACTACTATAGTGGGAAGATAACAGTGCTCTGTGGCATCATGCTGGCCACCTGACCGCAGCAAATAACTTTGGACAGCACTGACTCAATGGCCCTGAAGCTAATTATATATGACAATAACTATCAGTGCAGCATTCTGGGTCACCACAAACAAGTGGCTCTTTTCCCAGGACCTACTGCTTCTGCAATTATGAGGTGAGCACTTTCTGTTCACATTCACATTCTAAACAGTTTGGTTCTACAGTTTGTTATGTTCCTACAAAGCCAACTGCATTTTGGAAAATCTTCTCCACCACATTGCCTGGTACATAGAAACAGCTCCATGCTTCTTCAATATCTGAGTCTTTAACATTGTCTGGGGCTGATGGTGGTGATGGATTATTATTTTTTATTATTATTATTTTAA